>NC_045605.1:33426333-33729074 GCF_009762305.2 Zalophus californianus
AGCAAAAGCATGATGCATACATTTATCTATACCTAGATATATATAAACACATATTTAGATTTAGATACAAATGTGCAATGTTATTACATGTTAAATACTAGGCACATTTAATCAGCCATATGTAAATACTGACCATAAATTCATCTTAACATTTCTGTAAATTGAGGGTGTATATTCAGTCTCTAAATCTTCACTAATATGGTGGCCTATATATCTACATGAAGTAGCTCTAATCTGACTCCTGATGTCATCTCTCCTCTCCCTCAACATTCTGTGCTATAGCCATACTGGTCTTCTTCTAGTTTCTTGAGTTCCTAGAACTTGTTTTAGTTTTTGGACTCTTAATGCAAGCTAATTTCTCTCCCTTGGATATTCTTTATGCAAATTTTACATGTCTAATCCTTATCATTTAAGTCACTCTATGCAAAATACAGACTTGTAACATCACCATCTATCCCATTTTCTCTATATATTTCATAGTGCTTATTATAATCATAAATTATTTGACATATGATATGAATTATTTAACTTATTTTTTAAAAGATTTTATTTATTTATTTGAGAGAGAATGAGAGAGAGAGAGAGAGCACGAGAGGGGGTAGGGTCAGAGGGAGAAGCCGACTCCCCGCTGAGCAGGGAGCCCGATGCCAGACTCGATCCCGGGACTCCAGGATCACGGCCTGAGCCGAAGGCAGTCACTTAACCAACTGAGCCACCCGGGCCCCCGAATTATTTAACTTATGATGCATATATGTTGTTTATTTTGTTCACTACCTATCATCAGTTCAGTGGAGTTTTATTACAATTAAAGTCCTCACGGTGTTTTCATCTTTCTCAGATGGATGCCCAGGGGCAGAATTTCTGGATCATATAGTAGTCTTTTTCTTGGATTTTTTTGAGGGACCTCTATGCTGTTTTTCATAGTGTCTGTACTGGTTTGCATTGCTGTCAGCAGTGTGCAGGGGTTCCCTTTTCTTCACATCCTTATCAAAACTTATTTCTTGCTTTTTTGATGGTAGTCATTCTGGCAGGTGTGAAGTGATATGGTGGTTTTAGTTTGCATTTCCCTAATGATCGGTGATGTTGAATATCTTCCCATGTGCCTGTTGGCCATCTGTATGTCTTCTAAGTGTCCGTTGATGGACAAATGAATAAAGATTACACACAGAAACGGACACAGGAATACTACTCAGCCATAAAAATGAGAATGGAATCTTGCCACTTATGACAACATGGATGGACCTTGAGGACATTATGCTAAGTGAAATAAGTTAGAAAGAAAGACAAATACCATATGATTTCACTTATATGTGGAACCAAAACAAACAAACAGATCAAAACCAAACAAACCAACCAAACAAATCAAGCTCATAGATACAAAAATCAATTGGTGTTTGCTGGAGGGAAGGGGTGGGGGTTGGCAAAATAAATAAAGAGGGTCAAAGGGTACAAACTCCAGTTATAAAATAAATAACATGGGGGTGTAATGTACAACATGGTGACTATAGTTAATAATACGGTACTGCATATTTGAAAGTCACTAATAGATTAAATCTGAAAAATTCTCATGAGAAAGAAAGAATTCTAACTATGTGACAGATGATAACTAGACTATTGTGTTTATCATTTTGCAGCATATATAAATATAGAATCATGTCATACACCTAAAAATAATAAAATGCTATATATCAATAATGCAATAATTTTTTGAATTTAAAAGAAAAGCTCTCACAGACTATATTTTGACATTGTGCATAAGGGTTAACATATCTCTAAAACATAACAGTTTATATATAATATTGATTTATGATAAAATGCCAGAGACATATGTATATTTTTATATACATAAAATTATGGATTGATATATAAAAATTAATGCATACTTAACTATGACATTGAGTGTAGAGCCTCAAAGGATAAAGAATCAGAGTTTTAGAAGAAAATATATTAAAGTGTATTTTTAAAAATATTTTTACTTTTTACTTTTTAATTTTATTTAATTTTTTAAAGATTTATCTATTAATTCTACAGAGAGAGAGAGAAAGAGAGAGAGAGACAGCATGCAGAGAGGGGCAAAGGAAGAGGGAATAATAGAATCCCAAGCAGACTCCCCACTGAGCACAAAGCCCAATGAGGGGTTCTATCTCACAACCCTGAGATCCTGACCTGAACTGAAACAAAGAGTCAGACACTTAACAACTGAGCCACCCAGGTGCCCCAATATTTTGATTTTTAAAGCATGCTAATGTATAATATATTCAGAAATTGAATAAATGAAATTAATTTTTAAAAACTATATATTTATGTGTTTGTGAGAAAGAGTAGAGGGAGTTGGAGAGAATAAGAGTAAACAAACAAACAAAAAAAGAATAAAAGAGCAGTGAGAAGATCTCTGAAGGTCCTTCAGGGGACATAGAATAGGAACCCAGTTTCTGAAGTCATACTGCCAGGTCCCAACTCTCATCCAGCAATTACTGCCTATAAGACATTAAGCACGTGACACATTATCTTTCTCATTCAGCATCTTAATTGGTAAATATTAACACTTCTTTATAGTAGATTCAAACCTATGGTGACCATCAATAAATGTTGTCATTTATTATTCAAAAATCTTAATTTTACAAAAAATTCTGAAATATGAAATAAATTATTATTTGGTATTTTCATTATGTCCCATTAAATGCTTGTTGAATCAACTAGAACTTGTGAAGTTGAGGTGTATCTAAAGGGGGCCCAGAATAAATTATTTTTATTTTTGTAACTAAATCTTTACTTGTTAAATGTGGCACAAAAATGTGTTAGTTTATAAGCAATTGATATATAAACACTGTATGCTAAGGAACAAAAATAAAATGCCATACTTTATATTGAACATGATCTCATCCATAAAAAATTAAAAATTAAAAAAGTAGAAAATACATTAGCATTGTAATAGTGATTGCCTCAGAGTGGTAGAAATTTGGGAGGTTCAGAGGCACCTGGGTGGCTCAGTTGGTTAAGTGACTGCCTTCAGCTCAGGTCATGATCCCAGGGTCCTGGGATTGAGCCCCGGGTTGGGCTCCCTGCTCAGTGGGGAGCCTGCTTCTCCCTCTCCCTGTGCTGCTCCCCCTGCTTGTGTTCTCTCCTCTCTGTGTCAAATAAATAAAATCATAAAAGAAAAGAAATTTGGGAGGTTTTGTAATTTTCTGTAGAACTTTTAATCTTTCAAATTCATTATTTTAGTTATATTTTATGATCAGCTTTAGGAAAAAGTATCTAAAATGAAAAATAATGTTTAAGCATTTTATATTATTGATGTTATAAATTATTTTATGCAATTTAACCAGACTATTTAGGATGAGTTTTCACAAT
Organism: Zalophus californianus; assembly: GCF_009762305.2. Lineage (NCBI taxonomy): Eukaryota > Metazoa > Chordata > Mammalia > Carnivora > Otariidae > Zalophus > Zalophus californianus. Next base: position 33,429,685 of record NC_045605.1, read on the forward strand.
TATTTTTATCATAAAACACGTTTATCAAAATAATAATGTACAAAACCCAATTTTAAATATTATGTAAAGGAAGAACCATCTTAGAAATACATAGTAATAAATCCACATGGAAATTCTATTCTAGCATTTGCTAGCTTTGTGACTTTAAGGTAATTATTGAAGATCATCAACATTTATCTGGCAACCTAAGAGTAAGTTCTCTTTGTCATGTAAACTACTTGATCCCTGAGCCTATACAACTTTTTAAAATTTTTATTTTCAATTACTTACCTAAAGAATTGGTGAAACCTTTAGAGAGAAAACTCAGGCTTCACTTTTGGACATTGTAAATATGAGATACCTGTTAGGCAACCAAAAGACAAAACTGACGAAGAAGCTGGTGGTAGAAGTGAACTTAAGTGGACAGATCAGTGCTAAAGAAGCAAATTTGGGAATCTAACATATCGATGGAATTAACACCCTGGAGGTAGAGAGAGTCTCTTAGGGAGAGGTGATAAATAGAAATGAAAAGGGAGGGGTGCCTGGGTAGCTCGGTCGTTTAAGCATCCCACTCTTGATGTCAGCTCAGGTCGTGATCTCAGGGTCCTAAGATTGAGCTCCTTGTGGGGCTCCGCACTCAGCAGGGAGTCTGCTTCTCTTCCTCTCCTTTGCCCCCCACTCTCTCTCTCAATAAAATAAATAAATCTTAAAGAAAAAGGAACAGAAAAGGGAGCCTAAAATGAAGTCTTCAGATACTCAAATATCTAGTTTACAAAGAAGAAAGACTGACTATTAAAGTGGAAGGAAAGAGAGAGGGTGAAGGGAGCTGTTATGAGGATTACTGTGAGGAGATAATAAAATGTTGAATATGAGAGTACTCTATAAATATAATATGATATACATAAAAATTAACATTGCCTTCATTAAATAAAGAAGAGACATGTCAGAGGATCTGGAAGTGATAGTAAAGTTTTTCGGATAATGGATCAGAGATCTAAATCTAGCAAGGTGATATTTGCCAGTGATAAAAACAATCATGAGAAGAATATCAATCATTATTAAAAAAATAGATACAAGATGGGAAAAATGTACCTTAGCATAAGATCCTGAACAAATATTGTGAAGTAACCAAGAAACGTAAAGTAAACTTTGCAAAATGTCAGGAAATTAATTAGTGGGCAGGACACTCAAGCTCAGTTACAGCCAAGACCATCATGTCCTACCAATCTCCTTGTGAATCTCAACACAAGTAGTATAATCTCTCTGGGTCTCCATTTATTCAGATGTGAAATGGAGATAATTATAGTACCTACTTCCTGATGTTCTCAGTAGGAGTAATTAAGGTAATATTTACAAAGTGCTTATCACAATCCCCAGCACAGCGCTCAATATGTAGTAATCAAAATGATGGCCACCACTACAGTCAATCAGGATTCAAATCAGGTCCCTAACTCTGGGACATTTTGTGGCATTGTTATAGGAGTTCATGTATAAGTTGGAATATAAGACTTAAGAGAACATGTTCAAACCTGAAATACCTATGAAAATTTGATAAAATAATGAGTCATTTTAAAGTCAAATTTCACTTTTTTCTAATAACTATAAAATCTTACACCATAATTCTGAATATTTCTGTGACACACACAGACACAGAAATATTTTGTGTCTTCCCCTTACATGTCCTCATATATAATTACATTGATATAGGTATATGCCAATAACATGAGACTAAATGACCATTCAAGCTTCTCCATGTCTATCATTCTCCAATAAAGGATGGTACCCCAATATATAAGAAATAGTGTAGGTTTGGTAATAGACAGAACTGGCCTCAATGTCAAGTACTGTTGACATTGGTTGTACATTATATACAAGTTATTTGATTGATCTGAGACTTAGTGTTCTTCCCAATTGTCAGAGTAGATAATGTGCTCACCAAATATTTCACATTTTCTCTAATATTTCCAGCCCCATTTCCAGTTAACCAGATACAGTGGGCAATGATATTAACTGTAGAGTTTTCATTTCTAGGCTGAAGCAGAGAGAGATTAGGTATGAGTTTTAGTGTGAGATCTTTGTGTGTTCTCTTTCCCATTACTGCTAGTGTGGAGGCCTCCTCTAGAGAGAGTAAAACCACCAAATCCCAGAAGACTTAATATTTGAACTACCTCATGAGCAATAGCTGCTAAGTCTCCTAGACCATAGCAGAATTTTCTTGAGTAAGAAATAAACTTTTATTATTCTTAAATCACTTATTGATATGGCATATCTATGCTACCTTGACAAATGTACTTATCTATGAAAAAATGATGGTTCTCTGGGGTTGCTGTAAAGAGAGAGACAATGTACATAAATAGATCAGCAAAATGAGCATGTGCAAAAATAATAACTATGAATATTGTTATTAAGAAAAACACTTTTTGACTCATGTCAGGAGAATTGTCAAACTGTCTTTCATACAATGAAAAGAATATATTTGTCTTTCCAATACCACATTACAATATTCTCATCATAAGCATCATTTCAAACTTTCTAAGATAGCATTGATTCCAAAAAGATTATCTAGAATCAATTGTATCGAGTTTATTTTGATCTAAACCACATCACTTTCAAGCATGTTGACTACATGGTTGAGATTATATTCTTTGTTAAGAGATATACTAACTCTGGTCCTGACATTGAACATTTGATTCAATTTTAAATATTACATACCAAATATTCTCGATTACCAACTTTGCTGAAAAATGAGGAGTCATTTTCATTATGAAATTTATCATAATTGTCAAAACCACTTGCCTAGTATAAATAAGGTCATTGTAAACGTGTACACCATTTCCACAGCAATTTTGGGGCACCTGTTGTATAGGAACAGGCTTCTAAAAATGAGTAACAAAAACACAGCTGTTAAAGACATGTCACTTTATCTCTCCACTTATTATCAGTGGAGTTTAAAAAGTTCCTATTGGTAAAAACAAGGTATGAAAAATGATTCTAATTAGAGAAGTTGTGCCCTATGTTGAAATAAATGTGCCTTATGCTATTTCTTAACACAGACTTCAAAAGGTGTCAGAAACCTTGGATCATCATAAAGTCTTCCGAGCATAGCAGAGAAAATTGAAAGCTATGCATCTTACTTTCCATTTGGTAGCACCAGGGAATGGTTTAAATGATTTAACTTTACCTGCAATATACAATATACTGTGTACATTGTTTCATAAAACAAAACCTCCAAACAGCTCACTAGACTAAAGCAGATTTACTCTGCTAACTTAAGCATGGACTGTAGTCAGTTTCCATACATCATTTTAGAAATAGCAAAATATTTCCAAAAGAATGAATGTTATCTACTGTTTTATCAGTAATATGCTACATGACAAATAGGACAATGGCATTGCATCAAAATGTATTTTTTAAATTTTCTCCTAACACTGGAGAGGAAATCAAGACTGTGGAGCCAAATCACCATATACTCCTAATCTTGCTTCATTCATTACCTTCTTTAATGAGCTACTAAGAGGATAAAACAAGTCATTTTTCCCTTTGCCTAGCATTGTATATGTCTGGGTCTGGAACTTTATGATAGGTATGGCATTGAGCACATTATACCACTTGAATGTATAACAAACAATAGTAATAATGATAACGGTATCTTCTGACAAGTTCTATTTGATTTGCTTCCTTGTTTTCTGAAACAGACTTTCAGTTCTTTTAGTCTTATAAAACAGTAAAACACAGTATGTTTTAGGTAAGTTATAAAACAAAAGCATCCCTGTGCCATCAAGCATAGGGGGTATTTATAATCAATGTTCAAGTTTTGACCCCCTCCTTTTAAACATTCCTTCAAGAAACCATCTATTCCATCAGCCACATTTGTTAGTATCTATCAACTTGCCTGTGTATATTGAATTCACTTCATACTATTTTCTAATCTTAAGAATTATACAGGATGGAAAAGTCTCTTCTCTGTCTTTTTTTAATTTTTTTAAATTTTTTATTGTTATCTTCTCAGTGTCTTAAATATTATTATATCATTCTATTTAATAACGGCAGCCATTAAAGGTCAACTATTAGACTTGATGACTTTATCAAAACTTTAATTAAAGAATACCTGCCAGAAAAGATTAGAGTTTAACATGATACATTTCCACATATTAAATCAAAAGAAAAAATAAATATCTTTAATACCAAGTATATTATTATAGATGCGAATATAATCTGATTTACATTAAACAATATGATTATAATGGTAATGGAATCTGAAAGTCAAAGTATAATATGCACAAACACACACACCACACATTTTCTATTTTACCAAATAAATTTTAATTACAATTACAATCATTGACTTTCCTCTTCAACATCTTTTTTTAGCCTCCCCTTCACCTGCCTGTTCTAAATAAAACTTTGTTTTCCCCACAGAACCATGCTTTACCTATTGCATTCTCAAGCGGTCATGTTTCCTCTGCAACATTCTTCAAAGCACTGGGCTGAGGGTTGAGGTAAATGCCCCCTTTGCTCCTTATTGCTGCTTCCATAACTTTCACCTCTGATCCTCTCTAAAAAGCCCCAGATTTGAATAAAGATCAAACCACCAATTTATACCACATACTAAACTTATTTCTGGTAGTCATTTATAACTCTGGAATCATTACCTTCATTCTTTGGATATTCAACATCTAGCTACTGCCTCTTCCCTCCCGTGGGAATCTGGATATCCTTGGTGATATGACTATCAAGACAGTGATCATTGTGACAAACCCCCCTTTTTAAGATTTTATTTATTTATTTGACAGAGAGAGAGAACAAGCAGGTGGAGCAGCAGAAGGAGAGGGAAAATCAGGCTCCCTACTGAGCAAAAAGCTGGATATGGGGCTCGATCCCAGGACCCTAGGATCATGACCAGAACTGAAGGCAGATGCTTAACCATCTGAGCCACCCAGTCATCCTCGTTGTGATACACTTAGCCCTCAGTCCCATAACCTCCTTTACTCTAATGTTTTAGCCGGCTATCTATTGATGCTAGCAACTTTCCACTCTCCCTCTCCCTCTCCTGTTCTCATTCTGCCCATGGCAAACTTAGATAATATGGCTCTTTGTACAAATTCTCCCTTGGATACATTCTCAATGTATTCCTTCCTTCTTCCCTCTACTGAACCTCATCTCTTGTAAAATCTTCTACCCGGTTACTGTTTTCTGCATCTGTGCAAGCTGATGGTATCTAGAAACAAACCATAGAGACCCCAAATCCTATATCCATCTTTTATTGTATATCCCTTGATTTTCCTTCCAAATTTGCTCCCTCTGCTTATGTTTTTTTTTTTTTTTCCCCAGGAGGGAAATAAATGACACATATTATTTTTGAGCTTCTCAGACTAAAATCCTTGTGAGCACCCTTGACTTCCTTCTATCTATCATACCCCAAATCATATATCCAGACTTATACTACATTTTACCACTGCCATCATCACCTCTCCCAGCCTCAATCCACCTTCACTTGTATTAAGTAATGCAATAGTCTTTTAGCATGCTCTTTTGTCCCACTACAATGTATTTTCCATGCTGCAGCCAGATTGATCCTTTAAAGTCTATACCAGAACATGTCTGTCTTCTGCTTAATTACTCCAAAGCTTCAATCTCACTCAGACCAAAAGTCTTTTAAATGGTCTAAAGGACACTACCTGACCTGATACTCTCATCCACACACACCCTGGTCCTAGTCACTGTTCCCTTATTACCTGTCTTAGCTCCATATCTAACCTTGCTACTCAGAGTGTGTTCTGACTAGCAGTACTGGCATCACCAGGGAGCTTGTTATGATGTTCTCAATCAGACCCCACAACACATCCATTAAAAAAGGATCTGCATTCGGAAGAATGAAGGGGGGAAATCAGAGAGGGAGATGAACCATGAGAGACTATGGACTCTAAGAAACAAACTGAGGGTTCTAGAGGGACGGTGATAGGGGGATGTATTAGCCTGGTGATGAGTATTAAAGAGGCATGTACTGCATAGAGCACTGGGTGTTACATGCAAACAATGAATCATGGAACACTACATCAAAAAAATAAAAAAAAATAAAAACAAGCAAGCAAAAAAAAAAAAGAGAGAGAGAGAGAGAATCTGCATTTTAATAAGATCACCAAATAGGAGCACATGGATGGCTCAATCAGTTAAACATCTGACTCTTGGTTTTGGCCCAGGTCATGATCTCAGGGTCATGGGATTGAGCCCTGTCTTAGGCTCCAAGCTCAGTGTGGAGCCTGCTTGAAATTCTCTCTCTCTCTCTAAAATAAAATAAATAGGGGTGCCTGGGTGGCTCAGTCGTTAAACATCTGCCTTTGACTCAGGTCATGATCCCAGCGTCCTGGGATCGAGCCCCATGTCTGGCTCACTGCTCCACGGGAAGTCTGCTTCTCCCTCCTCCACTCCCCCGTGCTTGTGTTCTCAGTCAAATAAATAAATAAAATCTTTTAAAATAAATAAATAAATAAAATAAATAAAATCTTGAAAAAAATTAAAATATCACCAAATCACCAGATAATTTGTACATTCAAGTTTGAAAAGCATGGATTTAAGTATTAATTGTGTAAGGACAAATACCAATGAAAAATAAGAGGCTTAATCCCCCCTTATTGAAAATAAGGGAAGAGATTTCTTTCTCCTCATTTTTTGTTAGAACATTTACCTTAGAAAACTTGAAAATGTGAGTACTGTCTCTGACTCTTTGAAATACCAATGAGGGGTCTGGGTGGCTCAGTCAGTTAAATGATCAACTCTTGGTTTCGCCTCAGGTCATGATCTCACAGTCATGAGATCGAACCCTGGATTAGTCTCCACACTCAGTTGTGCAGTCGTGGAGTCCAGCTCAAAATTTCTTTCCCTCTCCCCCACCCTCTCCCTCAAATAAAGAAATAAAGAAAAACTTAAAAAAATACAAAAGAAATGCCTATGAATCTTTTAGAAACTAAAGAAGACACATCAGCTTTGTGACCAAGGACTATCCTTCTCAAGGACCTGGGAACCATCTCTTTGAAATATAAATATCAAGGAATATAGTCCCCTTAACTCCCAGTTTCTGTGGAAGAGAAGGAGCCTAACTTCAGTAGACATCTTGTTCCAAGTTCCAAAACTACCCACTGTCATAAAAATAGAGATTTGATTTTCCTCTGCATAAAACCAATAAGCTAACACAGATGGTCACTGACATTACTAGTAAGAATGAACTATGTACAACAAAAGGTGCTGCCAAGTCCTTTTACATGAGGGCTAATTATTGTTTATCTTGAAAACTTATTATATAATGAGTTGTATTTGTTGGCTATAAGTCGTGGTGTTCCTTTCTGTCTTTGCTATATCCTTGCTGACTACCCACAATGCAAAATCACATTCTAGTTTAATGCTTACTCAATAATAAAAATTGTTTTCTCTCTCTACTGTCTTTATGGGAGTTACTTTCTGAGTTGGGAAAAGATTTTCTTTTTAATTGTATTTTATCAAAATTTGCACGTCCTAACTTGGACGTTTAGGGGGATTCACTCATTAACCTCCAAAAATCTAAAACTTATCCTTTGCTCACACTATTCTGACACACACCAGCATCCTTTAAGTTCCTTAAACATTCAAAATACTTTAAACTGTTTTCTCTGCATGCAAACTCGTCCCCAAGATGAGTCTTACTTACTTAAAAAGATTGTCATTCATCAAAGATTTCTTCTTCAGTGTTCTATTTATAAAAACCTTCTCCATTCCCTTTGTTGCTAAAATCTCTCTGCTCCTGAATAAAGTAATATAAATATATTTTGTCTTGTTTTCAATCACCAGAATGTAAACTCTGTTAGGACAGAAATATTCTTTATTGTGTTTCCGTCCTCTGTGTGCAATAAATATTTGTAAACTTAATTACAGAATAAATTGTCATGCATATGAATGTGTTAATGATCCTAATCAAATGCGTAAAAAACATTCAGATTTTCACTTCAAAAAATAAAGCTATCAAACTAATTAACCTAGATTGTATATTATGGTGATTTTAATGACTTCTACTATTCAAATTATTACTGCAGAGTAAAATATTATAAACAAATTCAATCTCTTTTTTCTTCTCCTTTCAAATCTCTGTTCATGATTCTTCCATCTGTCTCCTATCCTACTGGAGATTTCCACCTCTCACTGTCTTGAGTGGTCTGATGACCTCAATCAAAAGACAATTACCTAGTGAGGGTAGAAGGTAATTATTCCTATCAAGTAAAGATTGAACACACCTGAATAGGCAGCTGCAGTTCTTTTCAGGACAACATCATTACCACAAAATTTGACTCTGGAAATTTGTGAAGCATGTAAAATCTAAATTGTTGATTTATTGCAAGATTTGTAGGACAGCTATTCTTCCCACTGAAAGCTATGCCTCTAAAAGGCAGAGTAAATAAGGGAGTAAATTGGATTTGGAGTAAGCAGAAGATTTACTCAAATTTCTAAATTAGACTTGCAAAGCAAAGTGCATTTAGGTTAATTCCCTGGACTAAGTAAATCTTATAGAAATTTCACCAAAATATGTATTTATAAAGCTCATAAAATCCTGAAACATGCAATGCACTATCACCCAGAAATGAGAAAAAGTCAGTCATAAAAATGGCAAATGATTTTCATACCTCAACATTGTCATAAGTTAATGCCATACAACATAATGCACATTATTTAGAAATTTAAATGTTCTAGAATTTTTTATATGAAATCAGTTCCATTTGCGGAGTTTCTAAGGTAGCTACTTGCAACAAGGAGGAAAAGAAGATGCTTTTGCTCCTGAATTCTGTTCCTGTTCCGACAGCTTCCTTTACCATAATGATATATGAAATACAGTCTTCTTCCCAGCTCCCTTCGTAGCTTCTTTAAGTGAAACCAGAATATTGGTCATTGAGTTAATGTCAGAATTATTCACTATTAGAAACTGTGGTCTAGGGATGCCTGGGTGGCTCAGTCGGTTAAGCATCTGCGTTCGGCTCAGGTCGTGATCCCAGGGTCATGGGATTGAGAGCTCTGCATCGGGCTCCCTGTTCAGCTGGGAGCCTGCTTCTCCCTCTCCCACTCCCCCTGCTTGTGTTCCATCTCTCACTGTCTCTCTCTGTCAAATAAATTAATAAAATCTTAAAAGAAAAACCTCTGTTCTGATTATTTATTTCATTTCTGTTCCTCAATACCACATAAACTCTGTCAAGGGATCTGAGGTATTTAGTTCACCTCAACATCCCCAGGGCTTGAAACAGTGCCTAACACATAGTAGGCATGCTTTAAACATTAATTAGAAGAAAAACTTAAATGAATAATATACAGCTGGGTTCATACCCTGACTGTAAAAGAAAGTTCTTATATTGCTTTTGAGTGCTCTTTCATATAGAAGAGTATTTGTGATGAAAACAATCAATTATAATTTTCAGTCGATAAAGGAGGGAGGTAAGAAAGAATAAGAAGGAGGGATCCATGCTTCCCAGAAGCTACATTTCTATAACAGCGCAACTGGGGAGCAGTGCTTACCTTTAAATGGAAATGAAATGGCAAAAATACTGAGAATTGCCCAAGTTCTAGGTCACCATGAGGGTAAAATCCAAGTTGGAAATTAAAAATACTATCAGAATTTTATTTTAAATATTTTATTTATTTGTCAGAGAGAGAGAGAGCACAAGCAGGAAGAACAGCAGGCAGAGAAACAGGCTCCCCGCTGAGCAAGGAGCCCGACATGGGGCTATATCTCAGGGCCCTGGGATCAAGACCTGAGCTGAAGTCAGAGGCTTAACTGACTAAGCCACCCAGGCATCCCCAGAATTTTATTTTAAATGGAAAAAAGCTCAGTCTTGCCTATATTTTCTTATGTAACTATAATACCTGACAATTACCAGTTAAATAGCAATTTCTTTTAAGCTGATTTGATTGACTGCTTTAAACATGTTGGACATTTAACAATATGTACTTTTTCATCATTATCTTATTTAATCCTCTTCATAACTCAATTACGTGAGCATTATTGCACCCCTTTTCAGACAAGGATTCTCAGGCTAAGTAAGGTTCTATACATTGTTCAAGTTCTGGAATTGCCAGGATTTAAATTCTAGAAGCTTGCACTTTTTATTACAACACTAGAGTCTTTTGAAGGCTGTGGCAGCAAGCATGTGACCTACTATGAAATATTACCATTAATATTTAAATGCATCACTTTGCACTTACTTCTAGCTACAATTTCTAAAATCTCAATGTATGCACACTGAAAATAAATATATTTATCCAAACTGTGACACACACTTGATAAAAACTTCTGGGAACAGTCTTTTCCATATATTTTTAACTTACTTTTAGCAGTGCACACATTTTCCTTGCATCTTGTATTTACCTTATTCAACCTGCTCTATTTTAATTATCTGTGTCCTTTATTACAGTTGGGGTGTCTTTGGGCAGAGACTCCATTTTGCTCACTACCACATACCCAGTGAAAATCACTATGCTTGGTGCATAGGATTTGCTGAATATTTATTGGATTAATAAAATTAACTAACAAGTGTCTATGAGTTATGCAAAGGGGTATAAGAATAATAAGAACAATAAAAATTTATGTACCTGCTTAATTGTCAAGAGAAATACCATAATAGAAAGATCCTAAAACAAGAATGACCAGCCCACTGCCAAATTAAATTTTCCCCAAAACTTGCATCACTTTCTGTAACCTCCCCTCATTCTACACCCACTGCACAACCTAATGTACTATAAGTAAAATATATGATTTATAGACTAGGCATGATACATACCATTTATTAGCTATAGTCCATATAATTCTGCTTTGGTATTGTCCCTAATTTCATTGCTGTCAGACTCTGTATTTAACACTCCCAGCCCTAATAAGCTAACAACCAATTAGCCCTTCTAGGCACAACAGGGTTTCAACATCCATTTGGAGTTAGAGGATAAAAGTGGAAGCAACCACTTAACCCAGAAATGAAGAATTGCAATAATTTGTATAATAATTTTTAATGATATAAAATATTTTTTCAACTTCTGAAAAATTCAGTTTGCTTCATTACCCTTTTGACCAACCAACAAGCATATCCTAAGCTATAGAAAATGAGTGAGACCCCCACATAAAGTAACATGGTCTTTTCACATCTCCAGAGGATGCAATTCATTTTGCCTTCAGTTTCAGGAGCATCCCTGAGGCTGTGCAGCGCAGCTGCCCTAATGTAGAAGGTGATGGTGCATGATCTCTAGTCTCTGTGTAGTTGATAAGATTTTCTGAGAATCAGAAGATGGGAAATGGAAACAAACTTTGTTTCTCTTTGATGCTTGCTTGGTGGCAGGCATTGTTTTATGTAGACACTCTGTATTCCTTATCATGTATAATCTTCACACATTATGGTTGAAGGAAACAAGTTTTGGAAGGAATATATAAATTGCCATGGATAGCTAAGTGGCAAAGCATATGTTAACCTATGTGATTCATCTGCCTCCATAGCCTAAAATATTCCGTAATTCATATAGGTAATTTTGGAACCCTTAAAAGGCTTACATATCACGCACTTGGGTGTGAACTTTGTCTGAAGGTGATAAAGAGACATAAGAAGGTTTATTCAGGATCATAACATGATTTTATAGATATTTTAGAGAAATAACTTGCAAGAATAAGTAAAATAGATATTGGGTAAAATTTACTGGAAAGGCCAAAGAGTCTCAAAATGCCCACCAATTATACTACTGTCTTAGAAAGAAAGAAACCCTAAGGAATTATTTCTGAAGACAGGTGATGTGGCTTCCAAAACCAAGTGTATCAAGTTAGTCTCAATAATCAGTAATTGTATCAAAGCTTCCAATAGGAAAATAAACTTTGGCTGAAGAACAAATAATTCAATCAAATGTTGTCTACCTGGGAAATGCAGGAGTGAGAGAGAGACAGAAAAGCAGAGATACCTGAATGGGAAAGTGTTAGGTAGAAGCTAGACAGGAGCAGAGGAAAGAACACCCCAAGGAAGACTCCCAATCCTTGAAGGGGAATGATAGGGACACGAGCTGGAGGCAAGGACAATGATAAATAAGCTACATATTAAAAGTCTCGGGACAACACAACATCCTGCCTTTGTGGCTTCTAAGACCTTGGAGCTGACAAATCCGAGAGACACAGGTGCAGAACAAGTGCTCTCCTCTTCCACCTCTGTCCCAGGGTAACCCCTAGACTGATTATAATACATTTGCTTTGCTGTTTAGCCTTGCTCAGTAGAGGAAGGCTGCCAGGAGTGTTCTGGTACAAACCTTGTAGGGTCAAAAACTCTCCCTTTCAACCTGTAGGAATTCCCCCAAGTGATTGCAGGCAGCCTCCATTACAGACCACCCCACTGTCCATCACAGTTCCTTCCAGCCCCCAAAAAGACTAGAGAACTATCCATTCCCAAAACAAACTAAGGCTGATTCCACCTCCTGGAACCTGCCTGTTCTCCCACTAGAAGAGTGTACTTTCCCTTTAATAAACTGCTTTGTGCTTGCTACTTTCCTTCTGGCTGTTTTATTTGGCATGGATCCCCATGTAAATCTTCTGTGGGGTATCCAAGGACTGAGACCTCCATTCACACAACATCCGGATTCTCCCACCAGTAACATAAGCATTAGAAGAATGTCCCAGCCCCCAGAACTATTCAAATACCAGCAAAATGATCATTGCATCTTTCCTTAGGACTGCTAGCATATGTCTCTTCCTCTAAACCTGACATTAGTGCAAGCTTTCTGACATGCATTGTAAGATTTATATTTTAGGAGGCCATTAGGAGAAGGGAGGGGAATATTAGAAAATCTTCCATAGTGCTATATTTGTTACCCTGTGAGAAAGTGAAGACACGCAAATGATCTTTTCCATTCATAGCTGGTAAACAGTTGCAGTATGTATCACCACTTTAGACACCACATCTGAGCTTTTAACACAATTCCTTTTTCCAGATCTTTAATGGCTTGATGTCAATTTGGGATTATTTTTTCTTGCCTATGGACTTAGCTAAACAAACACACAAGCAAGCAAACAAACAAACCAAACCAAACCAAACAAATAAAAACACTCTTCACAAAATTCCCTTTCTGTAAGACTAGCTCCACACATTTTAAAGTTGTTTCCAGATTCATTCTTTAATATTTTTCTTTTTATTCAGAAACTAGAAACTATTTATTTTGAGCAATGTCTTCATTCAGATAGGCTTCTTTCAATGCTTTTCCCTAATATTCTGGTCGAAGTCATATAGAAATTGCAAGTGTAATCTTGGATTAACCTTTTCAAGACTGACTTTTCTAGCAGTATCATAACCATCAGGAATACAAGAGCAGGGCATCAGATACTTTAAAAATTCTGAATAATTTAATCTTTAAATTACTACTGTGACCAAAGGTATATTTTCATAAATCTAAAAAAATATATTGCTATATCAGCAAAACAAAGTTTACAAAAGTAACTTCTCAGAGATCACAGTTTAAACACAAAAGTTTTCTACTGATATCACAAATAAATACTACTCATCTTACTTGTTTAAATGTGTCATTTTACCAAAATTGAAATAAGGTCTATTAGGTCTAGCAATACCTACACATGTTATAGATATTCACAGAATATGATTAATAATTGTATTTTTTGAAAATTAAGAGCAATCAATGAAATTCCATTTGTGGTACTATGAATCTGCAAAAGAATGGAAATGAAGAGTTGTTCCCTTCAGAGTACTTATATTCTTCAACTAAACTTTTATCTTCCTAGATGATAATAAAACTTAATATAAAATGGTGGGAACAATTGAGCAATTCAACACAACAGTAGGAATAACAAAGATTATTACACAATTACAAATAAAATATACTTTAACTCTTAATGAAATACTTTCTATGCATTTCTAGAAAAAAACATTACTGTTGAGTTATATTGTGGGTAGTGTTTTTTGGATAATAAATGTAGATGGACATATTCACTCATTGTTATTATTATTGTATATTTATAATTCCTACCTTGGATATAACCACTGGTTAATAAAAAAATGTATTTTAACACTATGTTCTTTCAACAAATCAAGCTTTGCCTGCCAAACTTATACATGTGTTTAATCACTTTGCATATTATGATTCTAAAGTTAGACCAGGTCTAATTTATATACAAATGACTTACTGAAAAAAATAGAAATGTATAAACCTAATCAAGCTACTATTTGATATATTAGACCATTTTTTTTGACTTGGAAGAACTGTAATTATATTTTTAAAGAAAATTCATCAAACATTTTCTCTCTAAGGCAATAGAATTTAAATACACATTTGTTGTTAGATTCTAGGTTGGATACATAGATGACTAGGTCAGTCACTGCCTCTTCCAATTTAAAGTCTAGTGAGCCATATTTTCAATAAAATGTGAGTACAATACAGGACTAATAGAATGTTCCTTTTTCATGCAAACGAACTTATAAATAATATTATCTGTAATCACCAATGTGCTGGTGATTAGGTTCTCCAAAAAAAGGAGAAAAAATAAAGTCCTGATTTATTGCATTTTCCAGTCTTCATGGTAAAGCTATGGCCACCATGGTTGATTTCAAGCTACCAATGTGTTGTCATTGAACTTGGAGTTGGAAAAGATGCTCACAGAAATGTGAAATCAGACATGCACTTGTTCCAATACACCATTGTCTGTTCTGTATTGCATGACTTTGTTTTATTGGAACTTAGGTTTTTGAAAAAAAACAACCATTACTGACAAAAACACCAGCAGGATTAATTGATTTTTTAAGTTTGGGCAAATCACTCAGCTTTGATGGATCTCAGTTTCTTACTTTATAATATTCTTTTGATGCCCCATACCAATTTAAAATGTTGAAGAATTATGTAACTGCCAATAATGGGAAGGACTGATTGCACAACTATTTGTTAACTAGTTAACATATCAGTGGTGGTGCCAGGTATCACAGAATTTATTTTTTCCATGCCTTGTTGACACAACCCATGAGTGCAAATATTTTGAGAATTACAAAGTTGAATTATGAACTCTATTTGAATTTTTGAAAAATATTATAGTTCAGACATTTGTAACACTGAGTCAAAGGCAATTAAAACCACTGACATTACCATCTTCTAACAGCTTCCTTTCTCTGTTAAGAAATAAAATTAAATATCTTTAATCTGGTTACTCCTTAGATTGCCTACCATTTTTTCATCTTTCGTTCCACTCCAGACACAAAGGCCCCTTGCCATTCCTTGAGAACATCACATTTCCTCCAGTCTCAGGATTTTGGACATCCCTCTTCCTGACAAAGTTACTTTTTGTCACACACGTACACACTGTCTCTCTCTCTCTCTCTCTCTCTTTTAGTGGGGTAGAGGAAGAGCATCACCTGTATGCACTCAGCTGAACCCTTTCTAAAGGGTATAGTCAGTCAATTTAAATTTAATATATTGACACAGTGACATCAGTACTACTCTGTGAGTATTTTTTATTATTCTTTTAGTGTTTATTCAGCTGGAGCTAATGCATTATAAGACATAGCTGGAAAGAAAGATAATATGTAACAGCTTTTCTGGTCCATGGTGAGAAAGAAGGAGGCAGAATTTGTCTTCAAAAGTCAACTAATTAACACTGACATACTTGGGATCACTAAAACTCCTTTTCTTTTGTATCTATTTGTTGAGTAAACAGATAACCAGTTATTTGTATTGAATTTGTTTTCTAGCTCAACAGACTGGTTTTTGGCTACCCATCAGTAGATTTGTGAAAGATGTGTTGACATTTAATTTATCATAGCCAAAATCAATTTATTCCAGACAGAAAAATTGGTTTTGGCAGAGGAGGTTGAGATTATAAATATAAGTATTTTTCCTTACACATGGAGAAGTCTCTTACAGTGTTACTTTTACCAACCCTATAAACATTTTATAAGAGAGTCATAGATTATACATAGATTTTTTTTTCATTTTTTTATTATGTTATGTTAATCACTGATTTAATTGTCAGGACAATAAAGATTTATGAGAAAAAATAAACTTCAAAAAGAAAGATAATTTTTGGTGGCTTCAAAATACCATTACTTATATTTTATCCTTGCTGAATGCCATAGTAATAATTTGTCATGTTATCAGTTACCCTTTGTCACACCAGGATATTTGTGACTATCTTCTTTTGGGTTTGGTTTTCTGTTGTGCATTAGTCTTCCTTTTCCTTGCTTTGTTTAAAGTTATGCCTACCCCATTAATATTTGACTCTAGATATTTTCTCCAGGATGCTTTGATGCAGATTAATTTGCCTGCAGAGAAATAGCAGAGGCAAATGCCTCTCTGACTTCTGAATTCTCACTTTAAATAACAGTGAAATTAAGTTAACAAGGTGCAAACAGATAAGTTATGTCATTGGTCTTGGAATCCATCTGCTACTGTACTTATAATAAAGTAAGTCATAAGGTCAAATGTGCAATTTGTTATTGATGTCTGTTTGCTGATTTAGTTAATAAAAAATTAAATTAATTATCTTGTTTTGATTACTTGTTGATAATTTTCTAATTCAAATTTAAACATAGTGTTTTATCTACAGAAAAGGGCAACAATAATACAGACTAATTTATGGGTTAAAACAATCACATAATATCAATTATTCTGTAAAGGGAAAATTTGATGGAGAATGTAGTATTATGTTTTACTGAAGACCAGGATTGTGTTCATGCTGACTCTGCATCTGGTGACCTTGGAAATTTTATATGATCTCTTCAAGGTTCAGTATCTTCCTCTGTAAAATGGAAATAAAATAGCATCTGTGTCATAGAGTCACTGTGAAGATTGTGTGAAATAAACTATGAAAAAATTTTAGCACAGTAGCTGGCTTAATATCCTTGTCTAAGGATCTAGAACCTGGGCAAGGGCAAACATTCTAATTTCCTGGGCTCTAACCTACAGAAATAGGGGTAATTTAAAATAGAAATATTTAAATACAAGGAGTCTCCGGGGTGGTATTTCTCCTTGAGCTCATCTCCAAGCCACAACAAAAGCCTGAGAAGTATACTGAATCCTCTTCCTACTTATTTGATCTTGGCTTCTCCAATCAAACAATATAGCTATATATTGTGAATATATTCACAGTTAGGAAAAAATTCAGCTATGTAAAATTTAGAGACAATATAGAAATAAATATATATTACTAAATCAGATTTATTGAAATTTTAACATGTATTATTATATAAAACATACTGCTTAAGTGTAATAGAATTCATTAAGGATAATGAAAGGGAAGACTTATTAAAGTTTTGATAATCTCTGTAGGATGCATAGCTCAATATCTAGAATTATATTTGGGCAAACTGCTTGCTTTCCATTACTGCATACTGTGGTTTGGAAAATTCTAAGATTAGGTTGTTAAAGGAGAGTGCATAAAATTGCTGATTCATTACTTTTCTAATAATAAACTATGACAAGTAACTATAAATGATTATCAAGGAATAGAATGAGCAATAGCTATAATGAACACAGAGGGGATACATTTCCAAAATAGCATGTGCCATATGTACGCACAAAACCAATTATGCAAGTAATGTACACATCACTCATGCCATGTTTTGCAAATCAGCAAACTTTTTAAAGTTCTTTCTAATGAGAAGTTTGCTGATTGTTGCCCAGGGAAAATTAAGGAGGATCTGAGTAGTACTTTCTGGAGAAAATTACAGCTGGTTTTGGGTTTCTTTCCTTTAATCATCAAGAAAAATATTCATAAAGAAATTACATTTAGAAACCTTACCTCCATAGTTTAGACTCGCATCAGGCATCTAGTATATTAATTAAAGCACTCTTTCATGGCTCCAGCAACCTAGATCTAGCTTGCCAGCCTTTCATGAAGAAAAGGTAAGGCATATTCATTTTACTTCTCAAGATGATTTTTTGTTGTTTTCACCTATCGCCTTAACTGTGCCAGTTCTGTAAACTCTGAGGGAATTTCCCAAGTTTTTATAAATTGGGACAAATAACAAAAGGCCACATAGTTTGTGGATTGAAGTTTTAGCTGTCTCACTTTCTAGCTAGAAAACTCTAAGATACAACCAAAGCAGAATTTATTACTTCTTCCTATAATCCACCACGTATATATAACTTTAACAAGACATTTATCTCCCTTTTTGTTGTTATCTGCTTATAAATATGTTTTGTCAATGAGGCCTTGATCAAGGATGTAACTTTATTATGATATCCCTAGCACAACACCTTATAACTTATAGGAACTTAATAAATGTTTGATGAGTGAATAAGACTCCTTTATCATAAGGAAATATATATTACTATGAAGTTATCTTCTTAGAGTTACATGAGATATGAAAGCACCCAACACAGGGCTTGGAATATAGTGAGTCCTCAATAAGTGATAGCGAACTATCTTATTTTTTTAAATTTAAATGTTTATTAAATCATTTACAAAAATCATAGTAAGCCTAATATGCAATAACATGAGGATATTTTTATGAAAAATAATTACATTTTCGGAGGGCGGGGCGCGCGGTCCACGCTCTGCCCCTCGAGCCGCGCGCCTTCCTGCGGGTGCGGTTCTAAAGAATGCCGGCAAAGACGCACAAAGTTTGGTAACTTCCACAACTCTTGGCAAGACTTCATAAAGGCAAGAACTGTGTTTGCCCTGGTAATAGCTCTACCTCACTGCTAGAGTCTAAGCTTCCCAAAGATGGAGACTTATTTTGTTCACAGGGCCTACTTAAAGAGACCCACAGATTCCAGTTGAGATCACCGTGGCAGCCAGACTCTTCCTTCCTCACGAGGAGCAGTAGCTCTTACCAACAGCAACACTTGACAGAACCTGTGTTTTGGAAAAGGACCGATGGCTTCGAGCCTAGGTTGGAGAGCATGTGCACCATTTCCCATGAACCATTGTGGTGTCTTTCTGAAAGCTGTGAGAAGCAGTGGTCTTTCATTTTTTTCCCTGGGGCCGTTCCCCCTGGAGAGGAAGTGGAAGATTTTGGACCCTGAGATGAAAGCTATCCTGGAGGAGAACACTGAAGTCACCAGCAGTGGCAGCCTCACCCCTGAAATCCAGTTGTGGCTTCTGACGCCCAGATGCAAGTTCTGGTGGCAAAAAGCTGACCTGTGGCGGTACAGTGAACCTTACTGGGCAATCTACTGGCCAGGAGGCCAGGCCCTGTCTAGATATCTTTTGGATAATCCTGATGTTATGAGGGGAATCTGTGTTAGATTTTGGGAGTGGATGTGGAACCATGGCTAGAGCTGCCAAGATGAGCAGGGCATCAAGAATCTTGGCCAATGACATAGACCCTATTGCAGGAATGGCTATCACACTGAATTGTGAGTTGAACCAACTGGATCCTTTTCCCATTTTAACCAAAAACATTTTGGATTTGGAACAAGATATGTGGGACCTTGTTGTGCGTGGAGATATGTTTTATGATGAAGACCTTGCAGACAGTCTTCATCAATCGATGAAGAATTGCTTTTGGACCCACAGAACTCGAGTCCTGATTGGTGACCCTGTATGACCCCAGTTCAGTGGACATAGCATTCAACATCAACTGCACAAAGTGGTAGAATATTCACTTCCAGAGCCTACCAGGAGGGAAAACAATGGATTGACAACAAGCACAGTATGGGATTATCAGCCTTGAGTTGTCCAAGTGCTTCCAAGTGTGAATATAGCTATGTTTGAGTTTAACCCTAAAAGACCCTCCAATTTAAAGCATGTAGTATCTTGTTTCAAAAATCTGAAGTCTTAAAGTTTTGTCAGCCTTTGTCATGTTACTTGTCCTGCATTATGCCAAATATACAAATCTCTACCTGCAGTTTTCTAGTTTTGCTGCTGTAGGAATAGAATTCTAAAAGGCAACACCAAAACGATAGCAACATGTAATTTAAGTAGTGGAGAGGAATGAGACAGAAAATGAGAAAGTGAAGTCTGTTTCTGTAGTTGAGGGCAACTTTATGATGGATCTTCAAATTAGACACAATACAAAATATAGAAGAGTACTGTATTTCAAAAAATGACCTGTAAAGATGAGAGCTGAATTTAGTGTGGTACAGAGTACATGGGCATTGGAGTCAGGCAACTCTGTCACTTTCGAGTTGGGACTTTAGGCTCTTTAAGCTCTCTGAGCTTTAATTTCCTAATCTATAAAATTGTAACAACCTTAATAAACCTCACCTCAAGGCTATTTTATTAAATGAAAATATAAAGTGCCTCATACACTATTTAGTACATAATAGGACCTCAACTGACAGTTGTGGATAAAAATAAATATTTTAGAATTTCCTATATACCGTGACACATTTTGATGCCTCTTTATGGTTCACTAAGGCTAGCTAGAAATTGGTTATGCTACCATTATATGGGCCAGGTTGTCAGGATTTATATATCAATTAAAAACCCTATGAGATAAATGAGAATGTGAAGAAGAATATGTATAGTATACCACTATTTATAGATGAATGTATGAAAAGATGTATATATGTACCTACACATGTATATACATATAAAATACATATTTGCTTGCGACATACATAGCACATCACTGAAAAGATAAACAAGTAACTGCTAACTGTGGTTGCCTTCTGGGAGGGTACCAGATAGCTGGTAGACTGGGGTGCATGGGAGCCTTAGGTTTTACCTTTGGGTCTTATAATTCTGTACTGTAGATTTTCTATTCTCTAATTTAAAACTAAACACCAGCATTGTATGTGTTATAAGTAAAATCTAAAATGCAGCTTTTCTAATGTACTCTTATGTTCTTATACACTGCTTAGGAATTGTTTATAACATGTGCATTATATATAAACTTTCTAATAATAAAAGAAAATTACATTTTCTAAAGCAAAAGAAGTGAGAACAGCTTATTTATTTATTTATTTATTTAATGTAGTCAAATCTCTTTACTATGTGGCTTAATAGAAGACAGATAGATTCTTAGCTCTTCAGTATTCAGTTTGTTGTTTTGGTTGAAATATAGAAGGAAGGGGCACCTGGGTGGCTCAGTCTTTTAAGCATCTACCTTCGGCTCAGGTCATGATCCCAGGGTTCCAGATGGAGCCCCATGTCAGGCTCCCTGCTCAGTGGGGAGCCCGCTTCTCCCTCTCCCTCTCCCTCTGCCTGGGGCTTCCCCTGCTTATTCTCTCTCTCTCTCTCCATAAGAGTAGGCTGGACTCAGGAATTTCTGTGGCCTCCCTCAGATTTCACATCCCCACCTTCCAGAAAGTGGTTGCTTTTCTGTTCAGAGAGTTGCGGCTATTCTTTTCTTCCATCTGCTGTTGAGTTCGTAGGTGTTCAGAATGGTTTGATCCCTATCCAGCTGAACTCCTGGGACCAGACGAAATCCAGGTCTCCTACTCCTCCGCCATCTTGCTCCTCCACTAACTATATTTATTAAAGACAACTTACTATGCTTTCTCAATATTACCTCTTTTATTTTTTGATAAATTAGTCATATTGTTCTCACAAATTAACTTCCATTTCTGCTTCACTTGGGGGTCATTTTGCTACACTACTAAAATGTGATATACACTTGGTAGCTGCAAAGACCTCTACAAGAAATTCATTGAATTCACTCACATCTGTCATTTTAACAATTATTACCAAAATCTTTTCCTTTGTTTTACCCAATCTTGAATTTTTCATGAAGTTCTTCTTTATTATATCTTCCCCATCTATAAAATACAACTACTAGTACATATAAATTCATGATTTATTTTACCTGTTTACAGACAAACTTAACTCCAACTTAAAAAATATCTAAACAAGGGCACCTGTGTGGCTCAGTTGGTTAAGCATCTGACTCCTAATTTGGGCTCAGGTCATGATCTCAGGGTTTTGAGATCGAGCCCTGTGTTGGGTTCAAAGCTGGGTGGGAAACCTGCTTAAGATTCTCTCTCTCTCCCTCTGCCCCCCGCCCCCGCACCTTGCACTCTCTCTCTGTCTCTTGCTCTCTCTCACTCTCTCTAATATAAATAAATAAATAAATAATATCTGATCAGAATAATAATATTTATCTCAGTGCTATTTGAAGACAATGACTAAACACTGTTTCTGAATAAAAGTAATGAAAATTACTGGACATATCAACTATATTATTTCAACAAATAAGAATGACAATCAGACTGTTGACAAAGGAATAATTCAGTATTACTGAAATCAGAAAGTACATTAAAGAGAATCATAGGATTGGTTTACTATTCAGGACATACATGATGCTTTATCAAGAAAAGAACTTGAGCAGGGATCTATTTCAGATTTTTATAGGAATTGGTTGTCTAGATAGATATAAATATAGTGATAAATGTAGATATATCATATTGATAATTTGTATGATATGTATTCTTAATTTTATGTGATTGTTGAGAATTGTATTTTACCTCTGTGATCTTCCTCCCCAAAATCTAGAACCCCATTTTCATCATGAGAAAAACATCAGACAAATCTGGATTCAGGGATATTCTATAAAACACTTAACCAACAAACTGTCAAGGTCATCAACAACTAGGAAAGATGAAGAAACTCATAATCTAGAGGAGACTGGCCTTTGGCATCAGAGTTCAGGGGTTAAATATTGACTTTGTATCTTCCTAGCTTTTAGATCTTATGCAAATTGTCAAACTTTTTGAGATGCTCAGTGTTTTTCATCTATAAAGTTGGAATGACAACATCTAAGCCAAAGGCTTCATATTGAATGGGATAATGTAGGTAAAAGACCTAGCAAATGCTTGGAATGTTGGCGGCACTAAATATATACTGGTTCTCTCCTTCCTTCTTCAAGCTTCGCCAGGAGCTTAATCCATTCTAACATGCTCAAAGTTACATCACATTCCCAGTTAGCTATTATTTCTTCCTTTTTTCTCATTATTAAAATAAAATGTGAAAGATGACTTATCATTTTATTATTGTTTATTGTTATTTTATTTAAATGTATATTGAATTTATGACAGAAGCAGTTTCCTTGAAAATACTTTCCTCCAATTAAAAAAAAATCAGTTTTGATTGTTTTGCTCTTTGTTCTTTAGGTTTTTTATATACCATTCTCTAATGATAGTAACCTCTTTTATGCCTAGTTAACATTTAAGTCCTATACTCTAACTCCAGTGAAACATTACATTTATTAACATTTACAAAATCTTAGGGATGCTGACTGATTGAAGTTTATGAAGACAGGTTGTGGTTTAGAACCAAGCATAAAAGATGCTGTTGGATATTCACTGGGTTTGTAAAAATGGCAAAAGAGTCACAATCTTCTCATTATAGATAATGAGATTTTCCTATATTTTATTTAGAAACAAAAATTACTTCAAGAATTGTAAACCATTTAGATATTTCATAATTTTTTTATTTCCTCCTTATGTTTTATTTTAGAAAAGTTTGACTTGTCCTATTGTGCTTGTCTTTAAGCATAAGCACAAAATAATCACTAGTTTGAAAATTATCTCATATCAGTTTCTCATAAACCATGAGAAAACTAGCATCTACTTTGATTCTGGAATAGAAGAAAGATAACACCAGTCTTTGCTTTTAGCCTGTGCTTATTTTATATTTTGGAGGATGACAATTTTAATGTGAATCATAGGTAATTCCTTGTGATAATGTTACAAAAATACACTGGATCCTCAAAATGAAATAGCTTTTACACTTCCTTCAACGTATTTTGCAGTGGGATTATAGAAAACAAACATAACATAAAATATTTCTAAACAAATTTTCCCTTGCTTGCTGTTGACTTTAATTTTATTTAGCCAAAAATATACACAAGTTGATATTCAATAATACTAAATTGACTACAATTTCCCTTTCTCCTGAGAAATATGTTTCATTATCCACTTATACCCATCATTTGTGAATAGAGGGTATTTTGAATATTGGCAAAGATATAGACTGCGAGAAACTTCCCTAATGTAATTTCAGCTAATTAAAGACTCGTTAAGAAAGAAATAGAAAATGCCTGAGAACTTGCTTAAGTAATTTTAATTTTTAATCATTTTATTGCCTCACTAATTAAACAGTATGATGTGTACCTATAGGCTATTTACCTAGTTTTCTATATTTTATCTTATAATTTAGTGTGTGCCCACTAATAAAATCATGATAGTTTTTTATGGTATTCAGATTTTTATCCCACATTGCTTTATTTCTAAGTACAATTCCTATAGATTTACTATATACTTTAAATATTTTCCTTCAAGTCTACAAAAACAGAATTGTGGTAACCCCAATATTTAAGGAACAGATAAGATGGAGAAATAAAATCACTAAAAAGAATAACAAATGCATGGTAAATGACAGAAAAGGACAATCATAATGGAAAAAGTGATACTCTTTCCTCACCACCTCCTGAAGTGCAACATCAAACATCTCACATTTCCATGTTCATGAGTTTGTGCCTTTGCTATTTCTAAAACAACTTATTGAATTTTTCTTTCACCTGGGGATTTTTATTACTGGGCAATCCCTGCTCTTCTTTCAATACTTAACTTGAATGTTCCTCCTTGATAAGCCTCTTCTTGAATCAGCAAAGAAGAATTTA
Source organism: Zalophus californianus (assembly GCF_009762305.2). Taxonomy (NCBI): domain Eukaryota; kingdom Metazoa; phylum Chordata; class Mammalia; order Carnivora; family Otariidae; genus Zalophus; species Zalophus californianus. The sequence goes on from NC_045605.1 coordinate 33,454,197, forward strand.
ATATTTTATTTCTGAGTTCTTAAAACTATTTAAACCACTGAAATTGGGCATAATTTTCTGTTAATATATGTGTTTTGTCTGATAGGCCATCTTATTCACCTTTGTATTCTTATTCCTATCTGCCATTCATTTTTTAAAATATTTATTTATTTATTTTAGAGGCAGAGCACTCTAGAACGCACACACACATGCACATGCACCTGTGAGTAGGGGGAGGGGCAGAGAGAGAGGGAGAAGCAGACTTCCTGCTGAGTCAGGAGCCGAAATCATGACCTGGGGCGAAACCAAGAGTCAGACACTTGACCCCCTGAGCCACCCAGCTGCCCTTCTGTGTGCTATTCAAAACCAATTCTCAATAAATATTTATTTCACAGTGAATTGTATGTAATGATCATACAGCTACTTTGTAATGCTGTGTCTTTTTGTTCTGTCTGTAATATCAGCTATAAAATGATTAATAGGATTACAAATCTGTCTTTATTCTTTCTTTACTATTTATCCTTTAAAAATTAAGAATGTGATAGATGTGTGGCAAACTTTGAATACTGCTGTTATTCATTTTAGACACTTGCTTTTCACCATAAATACAAAGAGGAAGATAATTTTGGGTGGATCTGAACTGATACATTTTTATGGAGAAACAGACTGTCATCATATGAAATGCCATTAGTGAACATTTTATTAGGTGCCTTGGGGACCTGATGATAGCATCTAAAATCATTCATTTAGGTCACTACAATCTTTGGCAATGCAAATGGTAGTGAAAGTTAGTATCATCTGATGAGTTACGTGAAAAGTTAACTTTATCTGTCAACACTGGAGCTATTTTAGCAGGAAAAACAAGAATTGTTATAATGTAATGTTTGGATTTTTCATCTGCTATAAATCATGTAGCGGAGGGTTGACGTTTATTAACCTAAATAGAAAGAGAGGAGAGACCATCTTTCTATCTCCTCCTTACGGTATTCCATTTCCATTAATAATAATTGTTAATAATAACAACAACAATTCCTTGAGAAATCTACCCTTAAGTGATTATTATAAGTATAATGGTTGTCCTTTATTGAGTACAAATTATGCCATGGGATCTATGCTGAGAACATTATATATTATTTCATTTCTTCCCCATAATAACTTGGAGGACATCATTTAAACTTTATTTGCCATAAGAGAAAAACTGAGTCTCCATGAAGTCCAAGTTCCATACAGCTAATAGGTAATTAACTGAGGAGTTGAACCATGTTCTGCCTTGTTACAAAGCACATAATATAAAACAATTTCAGCATTGGGCACATTTAACTTTAATATTTTCTATGGATTGCTTCATTTTACCCTTAAAAGAATTCTATTTCTTGAGGTTTGTTTTTTTTTTTTTTTTTTTTTTTTTTCTTATTTGGGAGCTAGTGCATGGTGAGAAAGTTATATTAATATGTTAATAATCAGGATATGTTTTACATAAATTTTCTGACTTGTGGCCTTGTGCCTAATATTAGAGAAGGGTATCCTAGAAGAACATGGATACTCATAAATGTTCCTGTGTGATAAGAAGAATGTAATTTGGGAACAAATGCCTTATATTAAATCCTCACTAACTTCTTTCCGGAGTTTAACTATAAATAATATCATCCCAATTTAACATTAGAGAAAACTGAGGCTTAACATCACAGCTCCGTTTTTCTGTATTATAAATTAAAGATAATTATTTTACTGTCTTACCCGTTCCACATCATTGCTCTGAGAATCAATTTCATTACTGCAGATGAATGTATATTGTAAACTACATAATTTTGCTGATGTCTTAGAAGAGGCACGTCTGTGCACATATGTGATCAGAGATTCTCAGAGAATATGGTAGCACCAAGGCATAAATCCAGTGCTTTTCATTCTCATTCAAGTTTGTTCATTCTGCAAGTTTTTTTTTTTTGAAGACCCAAAAGTATTTCCACATTATGCTAAGTTCTGAAAACTTAAATTATAAAGATAAAAAAGAAAATGGATGTTAATGGATGCATTTGTGAGGAATGGAAAGGACATTTATTCTAGTATTTCCAAATATCCATGTTATTTTTATGAATAATAGAAGAACCAGATTTGAAAATCAGGTTTTTAAATCACTATTATACTTATTCTTAATAGTGTTTACACACAAGGCTTACTTCATTTTCCACATTATAGAGGAAATAAAAAAAAAAGTGGAGATTTAGAAATACAAGGACTTAAATTACGCAGACTTAAAAATACAAAAGGTATTATTTACTTTGGTTGAGTAAGCTATTAAATAATTTCTTCTTAAAGTGACATAATTTAGTGACACCTGGGTGGCACAGTTGGTTAAGCGTCTGACTCTCGGTTTCAGTCAGGTCATGATCTCAGGGTTGTGAGATCGAGCCCCACACTGGGCTCCACACTGAGTGTGGAGTCTGCTTGAGATTCCCTCTTCCTTTCTCTTTGCCCCTCATGCTCATGTTCTCTCTCTCGCTTTCTCAAATAAATCTTTAAAAATTTTTTAAAGTGTCATAATTTAATTAAAATGTATTTGTTTTCCAGAATAAATAAATGGTATTTATTTCAAAAATTAGAAGTAAAAATGAACTAAAATAAAAACACTTTAAAATATAAATTTCTTTCATTTATCATTTTAGAACTAACCATAATCCTAAACTACAATTTTAACATTAGCTTAAGAATGATTGCTTGTTCATTAAATGCTTATGTTAGTATCATTAGTTTACAATGGATTTATTATAGGTACTTCATTACAATGTAATTATTTCAGGAAAACTGATAAAAAATAATTCAGATATCTGAAAATATAACCAGCACATCTTGAAGATTATTGGCAATTATTTCACTTTATTTAAAGCACACATGAAAAAATAACACAGGAAATAGAATCTTGGTGACACTGAATATAACGCAATGTAAGAGCTATGTTTAAATTACTCATATCAGAGCACCTAAATATATAAAGCAAATATTAATAGACCTGAAAGGAGAAATAGATAGTGATACAATAATAGTAGGGGGCTTTAATATCCTACTTTCAACAATGGATAGATGACCCAGACAGAGTCAATAAGGAAACACTGGCCAGAGAGACTTAGCAGGTATATACAGAACAGTCTATCCAACAGCAGCAAATACACATTTTTCTCATGCATGTATGGAACATTTTTCTGAATGGATCATATGTTAGGCGACAAGTAAATCCTAAGAAATTTATGACAACTGAAATCATATCAAACATCTTTTTTGATCACAATAGTATAAAACTAGAAAACGGAGAACTAGACAATTCACAAATATGTGGAAAATACACAACACACTTCTGAATAACCAGTGTGTCAAAGAAAAATGAAAAAAAAAACTATCTTGAGACAAATGGAAATGGAAATACAACATTATCAAAATTTAAGGAACACAGCTAAATCAGTACTTAAGAGGAAGTGGTAACATATACACTTACATTAAGGAAACAGCTCAAATAGATAATCTAACTTTGCATGTCAAGGAAGTAGAAAAAGGAGAACAAACTAAGCCTACAGTTAGTAGAAGGATGGAAATAATAAAGATCAGGGCAGATTATAAAAAATAGAAACTTAAAACACAATAGAAAAGATCAATGAAACTAAGAGCTGGTATCAGTCAACAAATGAATGTATCAAGAATATTTTTTGGGGGGCGCCTGGGTGGCTCAGTTGGTTAAGCGACTGCCTTCCGCCCAGGTCATGATCCTGGAGTCCTGGGATCGAGTCCCGCATCGGGCTCCCTGCTCAGCAGGGCGACTGCTTCTCCCTCTGACCCTCTTCCCTCTCGTGCTCTCTATCTCTCATTCTCTCTCTCTCAAATAAATAAATAAAATCTTTAAAAAAAAGCATATTATTTTTAGTTTTGTTTTTAAGTTAGTGAGAAAAAAATGGGAATGACTTTAATACTTAAGTGGAGTTTAACAATTTATTCTATAGTTTTAGAGCAGGGGAGGGGAAGTTCAACACATATCAAATGAATGAACATCTTAAAACAATTTGTGGATAACCTACCAAATCAAGGAACACTTTTGAGACTGGCTTTGAGGAAAATTTTCTCCAATCTGGGGTAGCTATGTATCATTAGACAATTCCGTAAGAGCATCCAGTCCATCCTTGTTCGATGATATACACAGTGGAATATTACTCAGCCTTACCTGGGAAGGTAATCCTATTGTTCACAACAATAGTGAAATAAGCAAGGCAGAGATGAATACTGCATGGTGTCACCTATATGTAAAATCTAATCAAACCAAAAAAGTCAAACTCATAGAAACATAGTAGACAAGTGGACGGCAGGGCCTGAGGTGTGAGAGAGATAGGGAGAAGTCTGTCAAGGATAAACACTTTCAGTTACAGATAAATTAAGTCTGAGGACCTAATATATAATATGGTGGTTATAGCTGATGATGGGCTGTATTAAACAATTAAAATTTTCTAGGAGAGTAAAACTTAGATTTTCTCACCAAATAACTAAATAAAGGTAAATATGTGAGGTAATGGATGTGTTAATTTGACGGGTAGAATTCTTTCACAGAGTATATGAAGTCATCATGTTGTATACTTCAAATACCTTACAATTTTATTTGTCAATTACACCTCAGTAAAACTGAAAAAAATAAATTGCTCATATCTCATTAGTGTATAGATAAAAAGACAAAAAAATCCTGTTTGACACAATGTGGTAAGGATCTGAAATAAGACTCTTAATCTTGTGACTCAAACTATATTATTTTAACATATTTTATGTGTGTCATTAGCTCATTACCAGGTAAAAAATATGTTAGTTTTAAAATAATTTTTTCTTGAAAATAACAAGTATGTTTTTCTTTTAAAAACAAACTTACTTTTTTCATTTGGTGGCAAGGATTTTATCTTGTTTAACTATAAAATATTTTAATAATACTAATCAGACACTTACTATATATCAGGCACTGTGTTATGCATTAGTACTAATAGATAATTAAGATATGCTTCAGCATCTGATATCTAGGACTGGACAGTCTAAGAGTTAAGAATTATGATAATAACTGGCTTAAAAATTAAATTGAATCCAAAAGTAATCAAACTTTCAGATTCGATTAAAGGAAAGGTCCATTCTGGTTAATGTGATTTTTATTAATTAAGAAATCATTAAGGAATGACTAAATGAAATCCTTCACCATAACTTTCCAAATTAATTTAAATCTCTAGTCATATTCTGTTCCTACCACTTGGGGCAAATTCCAGGTTCTGATTTTCTTCTGCCTGTATTTTGACATTTCATATCCCATCAGGTATTCTGCTGCTTTCTTTCTAAATGTTATTACGCCTAATCTAAAATATATCACAATTTCATTTGTATGTTTGAGTGTGTGTGTGTGTGTGTGTGTGTGTGTGTGTGTGATGTAGAATTACAGGAAGGAGGTAATGTCTATCCTAGGCTAATTCCAATCTATAAAGAAAAATAAAATCAACTATTTCCTTTAATCAGTATTATGTTTTATCTGTAAGATTAAAGTTATAGGACTCAATAATCCAAATTGAGGCTACTGTTGAATTATTGTATGAACTTCATTATATATAATACAGGTCCAAGTAGGATTTTTCATGAAGGTAGTTGTTATTTCTATGGTCCATTCCTTTGAGGAAAGGTTTAATCTGGAGTGGAAAGTTCTTAAACTGGCTTAAGGATAATTTTTCCTCATTACGCTAAAAGTCTTAGGTGATATGTGCTACAGTGAAGTTGTGGTGTGTGTGTGTGTGTGAGAGAGAGAGAGAGAGAGAGAGAGAGAAATGGAGGTAGGTTGAAAGGTAAACCTGTTCCTATCATATAAAGGTGTGGAGAACTAGGGGTATGTGTGTGTTTACAAGTGATCCTAACTGCAGATTTAGACCTAAGGGTTATGAACAAAGCTGCATCTTACAATAATGGTTGTAACTGTTTTATGTTCTTTCATTCATTTGGAGCTTTGAGTGCATACTTACAACGTAGCAGTAGCTTCCATATTGGTCTCATTATGAGCAGCAATCTGATTTCAAAGGGCTTGTCCCAGTGAGCAGGACAAATCAGTTCATATTTATTGTTTGCCTATCATCCTAGGAACCCAAAGATACACTTGTGAACAAAACTGATACCATACATGTTCTCAAGTACCTTACAAGTATTCAAAGTACTGTTAAAGAGAAATACAGGAACTGTGAAAGCATCTTTCAGAACACTAAACCCCACCTGAGGAGTGAAGGAAAGTTTCTCTAATACTTTTCAGGCAATTGTGTGAAAGAGAATCAGGAAGTGAGAGGGTTCTCAATCCTGATTGCACATTGGAATCGCCTGGGAAGTTTTTTAAAGACACACTGATACATGGGCCTCACCCCCATATATTATTATTTAATTTGTCTTAGGTGTTACTTGGCCGAGATTTTTAAAAGCTCCATGAATGTGCAGCTAAGGATAAGGATCAGTCACTGTTTCAGGCAGTGGCAACAACATGAGAAAGGCCAAGGACTGATGAGAGCTGACATGTTTAAGGACCTAAAGTATTTCATCTTGGGTCTAGGAGAAAGATGGAGTCAGAGGGCCTTTGGCAGCAAGACTATGCAGCTGGGTAGTATGAGGCCCAGATAAAAGAGTCAAGATCTGCAGCTGGATGTGGAAGGGATATTTCTGCTGATGTGATAAACATTTCGTGATTACCAGGTGTTAGGGTGATAGCTGAAACAATTCTAGCCATCTAGCACTAACTTTCTATAGGTGATTATATACCATTACCCATTTACATGGTTTAAAATCCATTCAAAATTAATGTGTAGCTAATGGAAATGGTATCTAATAATGAAATGAGATTTATGGATTTTTCATATATTTGATACCAGGTGACTTAGAACTCAATTTCTTGTCATTCCAGTATGGTAACAAAACATTTCTTGCAAAAATAAAATTCCATACCTTTGGGTATGCAATGACACATGTACTGATAATAGATAATGCAGGAAAACATAGTTCTTAACTGGGGAATAACGAAAATTTGGGGGATAGAATTTTAAAAGGACAATCACACATTGATTAGCTTTGATATATTCTTATGATTTATGCTTTTCTAAAGGTAAACATCTGTTAAAAAAATAACTCTTGTTAATTTATTCTCCCAGTTATTCATGGCTTAGGCGAGGAGCGGATATCTGGTTAGGAAAAAAAGATACAGACTGGGGGAAAATAAACACTAGATGGACAAGAGATTCACAGGTGATTAAGGTTTTAATAAAATGAACAAAGTTTTCTTCCCCAGAAATAGCACCAGAAAGCAAGGTTTTCTTCCCCAGAAATAGCACTAGAAATCTGGAAAAAAAGCATGAATACAGAGAAATAAATAGCCAAATGAGGTCAATTTTATTAAATGTTATTGTTTAATTAGCAATAAGAAGATATTTAAACTTGAGGAGAAACATTTGTTGCATATCCAATGTCTGGTTCTTACTAAGTATGGAGAATTTTGTTCAATTAGTTGTTTTTATCCCCACACTTCCTAAGTGCTTCAGAGGAAACTGACATTATCCAAGTTTCAGAGGTGGGCCCTCTCCTACTAAAGGGTGATGCTATCCACCTCTCCATGGAGTTTGGTTTAGAAAAAGGGATTTGAGTCAGTCAATCCATGGCATCAGTCCCTGTTGTCAGAGATTTGTTCAGGGGCAGCCACGTGACCTTCACCAAAGAAAATTGTCCTGAAGATTGCAAGTTACAAAATTCCATAAATTCTTTTAAAATAACTGCGCTGGAGATGTTCTTGTTCTTTGTGTGGCTGTGGAATTTAGAATTGCTGTGGCCATTTTGAAAACATGTGGAAGCCTGCGTTAGGATGAAGCCGACCTTGCAGAATGTATAACAGAGATAAGACAACCTTGAGACAAATCTCTTTTTAACTGTGGGCCTTCCTGTTATACGAATTGATAGGTCCTCTTTATTGTCTAAGCCATTTAAGATTGGTTTGTCTGCAGCTTGCCACACACACACAAAAAAGAGCCTGAAAGGATATCTAAGCAATTTAAAGACAAAAATAGACTTCATAATTTTGATCCCTTTTCTTCCAAATTTTATCTCTCTAGTATGTCATGCCTTAATAGATTAATTTTCTGTGCAATCTTGCCATAGCTCAATTTTTCACCGAACAATTTAATGTATTTTTCTCCTTTGCTAGCACACTAGTATAAAATAATTGGTTCATGAATAAAACATAATACTAATCAATTTTTCTCAGTTCAAGTCCAGTCAGGTGTGTTCTGACCCAAGCTTGGTTTTGGAAAGACTTGTATTTTTCAAATTTGTTACTGTCCTTTTCGTGGAGTTTACCTTAAAAATAATTCTCAGGTGCTAAAGAAGAAGAAATTTCTTTTATGTCAAATAATAAACACTGCAAATGAGAATTGCGATATTTTTATTATCTCAACCAGTAAACTGATATATTTATAATGCCTTTTAAGAAGCAAACGTATAGACAAGATTAGGACAAGGTTGAATTGGTGGTTTCTTTGCTTAAGATAACTAAAATAGTACAATGAATGAAAACTTGTTGGACTCAGAAATCTACCGTGGGTAATGGGAAAAAAAAAGTTTCGCATGACACTTACAGTTTATAAAATTTGTATACAGTTCTTCTCAACTTCGTGAAACAATTTCATCATTGTTTAAATTTTACTGGAACACATCCTAACTTTTCTGTTGTCTAGACTCCTTGTTTGGGGGGTGAAATTCACTTAGGAGAATTCCCATTTTGCAATCAAATATCGATGAATTTCAGAAAAGTATAGAATTGGCAAATTCCAGCTATTATTATGTTAAAGAAAGTATATTTGTATTTTTACAACTTGAACCAGTTTGCCCAAATTGTTTAAAAGTGAAGGATGCCACACAGGGATGCATTATTTACAGGACTTGTGAAGGCATTAGGAAAACAGGCTTAAAGTGCTGCATTTGCATTAAAGCACAGTTTTACTGCCATACAAACAGTGCCTCTCTTGAAATGGAAATTGTTAATAAATCCAGCACTTTATAGCTTTGCCTTGTAAAAAGCTTTTTGAGGGGAGGAGGGATCATTTTCCCTTGATGGAACAGCGCTATCATTGTTCAGCTACAGCAAATGGAAGGATGTCTAGGGAATCAGCAATGCGCTAGTAACGTTTCAGATTGATGTGTTTTATCACCCGTAGAACTTGGATGAAACCTTCCTGGTCTTTTTAAGACTCTTTCTTAGAGGCTGAACTTCAAATTTCCTCTTTTATGTGAAAGGAATTTAAAGAGACTTTAGATTCTGGGTGCATCAACCATGGCAGTGCTGTCCCCAGCAGTCTTGACATCTGCACAGGCCTTCTGTGTCCTTGGTAGCTTCCCTGACACTGTTGGAAACGTGTCATTATCATCAGATGATCTTCCATGTGGAAAAGCCCAGGGTAAAGCAGCTTCTGCCTTGTTAAGATAAGCATTTCCGAATAGTATACATTACAAATCACAGTGGCTGTAGAAAATTACAAAGATTTGAAGTCAGTTATAGGTGCTTCTGCCCAGTAAACTAGGAATATAATTTCTCAGGATATGTAGGCTTACTGTAAACAAATGTACTTCTCAACCTAAATGTATGAGAATTCAATAAATACTGACCGAGGGCAGGTAGTAATTCCCTTGAATAACGTGTTTGCTACCTATTGTATCATTAATCTCATATAAAATCATTCAGAATTTAAATCTGGCAAAACCAACAACTTGACATAAATTACAATCTGTGTCCCAATATATATTTTGTATTTTTTGTTCCATTCAGCATGTAACTACAGATATATGGGACCAGACTGTCAGAAAAACAATAAAGCTAGTTACTCATCATTTCTTCAGGTCTTTTGGCTTCTATTGCTTTGAGGGCTTTAAATTTTAAATGTTAAAAATTATGACTTATTCATTTTTGTAAACATATCTTTAATAAAACAAAAGTTATTTACAGACACTAGTGAGATATGCTTTGCCTGATTCTTCTGACTTGTGTGAGGATGGCATGTGTATGACTTAATCCCTTCAGAAGCTGAAGACGCTCCCCAAATACGAAAACTTTAAAGGACAGTGAAGAAACTAGATCTCCTGTCTCTGTCTCATGAGAGCCACAAGTTGATGAGCTAATATTAAGTCAGTTGGTTATTCATGATAGCATATAAGAGAGAACATGTGCATGTGGAGAAGAGCAAATAGATGATCGAAAAGCACATACAGGTACTTGTTATCTTTTGTCACAAAATATAGGAAAGAAAATCAGAACTATTATGACTATAGATCACATCTTAAATTGGGGCCTGTCAAATTTAGCAGTAGAGTGGTGGTTTCTAATCTTTATTTAATAACAAAAGTTTCCTTAATTAGACTTTCCCTTTCTCTCTGAATTCTCATCTCTCTGCATTTTCCCATGAGCTTGAATCTAGCAGATTTCTGTCTAGTGGATTTCATTCTTAGGTAATAATTATTTTCTGCAGAAGCTAAATGTCAAGGGGGCTGTTTACCATCCAATCTCTTGAGTGGCTGTGTCTGTGCTTCCTCTGGAGGGCACGACAACTCTCCCAGGTTTCACCACGTGTTCTGCAAGAAAGCTATCACCTTTCCTCGCCCTAGTCATTAGTTCAAGAGAACACCTGAAACAAGTTTAGCTGATCACTGAACTCTCATAGCAAAGATATATATATTGCTGCTCTGAGGCATTTGAAAATTTTGAAGACAATTTTTAAACCCCTAATTCTAACCTCAAGCTTGAAGTTTCCTTTTTTTATTTTACAGAGAGACTAAGATTCACAGTGTAAAGCAGTCAGGACTCCTCTCCAAAACCTTTAGGCAAAATATTGGAAGAAGGTGGGTGGGACATCATCAAATTATAAGAGGTCGGATTATCCAAGTGAGTTGTTTAGTCCCGTATTCTACCCTTTGTCTTGAAAATAATTGCTATAAATCGTCATTATTTTTAATATATTGGGCCTGAAAAAAATGAGAGCCACTGCCTTGAAGCTAAGGAAATGATCTCTAAAAAAATACATTAGAGTAATAGGATTTAAGACTAGAGAAAAAAGATGGCAGAGGAGTAGGAAGACCATAGGCTCCTCCTGTCCCAGGAAAACAACTAGATAGCTATCAAATCATTCTAAATACCACAGAAATCAACCTGAAGACTCAGAACAAACTCCACAACTAAAGGGAAAGAAAAAGCCACATCAAAGAAAGTTGGACGTGCAGAGATATGGGTTAGGGGAGAAACAGATTGCAGGTGCTATGGAGGGGAAGGAGCCATGGTTGCAGAGAAAGGAGAGAGAGAGAGAGAGGAGCAAACAGAGGAACACACCAAGAGAATATTTCCCCAAAGCCATTGGCTGAGAAGACAAGGACTGATTTTAAGTTCTTGCAACCAGTTGTGTTTAAAGATTTGAGTTTTAAAGGTCAGCAGGTTTGGCTGGCATAGCTCTGAGGCCATTGCCTTACTCCCACTGAGAAGGCGGGGAAACAACCTAGAGGCAGATAGCCTGGAAACAGCAATCTGAATAACACTTGGGGCACACAAAGGGTAGGTTATTTACTCTTCTTGGAGCTCATTCCTGAAAGGCAGCATTCATGGAGGTGCCTCTCTGGAGACTAAAGAGCTGGCTGGTGCCATTTCCCTCCCTTGCCTTTCAGCGTAACTGCAGAGCAACCTGCTGGAAGCAATGCAGTGCCCACACAGGCTGCCCAAAATGCTCACACGAAGTCCAACAACCCTGTGCTCTGCAGGGACTGTTGCCTCAGTCCCAGTGCAGAGGGCCCATTTCCCCAGAAATCCAGCAGAAACACCAGCCCACACCACATCTTCTGACCAGAGAGTTCGGCAAGGTTGCAATTCTAGTGGAAGTAACATTAGGTCTCATTTAACAAGCAGACCAGAGCACAGCTAGTTGAAACTCGCCACATTCTGGCCAAGGACCAAACACTGCCTACTGCAAGAAAATAGTTTATGCAGAGGACTGGGTTGAAGGATAGAGCAACCAAAAACACAACAGCAGAGTGTATGCAGCACACACCAGAAACGCTCCATGAAACACCAGACCCTGCAATATATGACCTCTTCTTCATAAAGCCAGGAGGAGGAGACACGATGGGCTTTTCTAACATAGAGAAGATGGCAGAGACTTAGACAAAATATCAAAATGGAGAAATTCATCCCAAATGAAAGAACAAATTAAGGTTATGGACAGAGATCTAAGGAAAACAGATATAAGTAACATGCCTGATGGAGAATTTAAAGCAACAGTCATAAGGATACTTGCAGGGCTTGAGAAAAGAATGGAAAAAATCAGGGAGACTCTTACCACAGAGATAAAAGAATTCAAAAAGAATCAGTCAGAAATGAAAAATGCAATAACTGAAATTGGAAATGGACTTGATGCAATGACCACAAGGATGAAAGATGCAGAGGAATGAATATGTGATATAGAAGACAAAATAATGTAAAATAATGAAGCTCAACAAAAGAGAGAAAAAAGAACTATGGAATAAGAGAATAGATTTAGGGAACTCAGGAACTCCATCAAACATAACATTTTTATTGTAGGAGTCCCAGAAGAAGAAAAGAGAGAAAAGGGGGCAGAAAACTTAGTTGAGGAAATAACAGCTGAAAACTTCCCTAATCTGGGGAAGGAAAAAGACATCCAGATCTAGAAGAACAAAATCAACAAAAGCAGGCTAACACAAAGATATATTGTAATTGCAAAAAAGAATAGTGATAAAGAAAAAACTCTTAAGAGAATAAGACAAAAGTGTCCTTTACTTACAAGGGAAGATCCACATAAAGCTAGCTCGAGATTTCTCAACAGAAAATTGGCAAGGCAGATGAGAGTGACATGACATATTCAAATTGCTAAATGAGAAAAATCTGCAGTCAAGAATATTCTAACCAACAAGGAAATCATTCAGAATGGAAGGAGAGATAAAGAATTTCCCACACAAACAAAAACTAAAGGAGTTTGTGATCACCGGACCAGGCTTATAAGAAATAATAAAGGGAATTTGTTGAGCAGAAAGGAAAGACCAAAAGTAAAAAAAAAAGACAAGAAAGGAATAGAGAAAATCTCCAGAAACAATGACAAAATAGGTAATAAAATAGCACTAAATACATATCTATCAATAATTACTTTGAATGTAACTAGACTAAATGCTCCAAAGGACACAGGGTGTCTGAATGGATTTAAAAAAAAGACCTATCTTTTTTTTTTAAGATTTTTTAAAATTTATTTATTTGACAGAGACAGACACAGTGAGAGAGGGAACACAAGTAGGGGGAGCGGGAAAAGGAGAAGAAGGCTTCCCGCCAAGCAGGGAGCCGGATGTGGGGCTCAATCCCAGGACCCTGGGATCACAACCTGAGCCAAAGGCAGATGCTTAAAGTCTGAGCCACCCAGGTGCCCCAAAACAAGACCTATCTATATACTGCCAGCCAGAGACTCATTTTAGACCTAAAGATACCTGCAGATTGAAAGGGAGGGGATGGAGAAACATTTATCACACCAATGGATGTCAAAAGGAAGCTGGAATAGCCATACTTATATCTGACAAACTACACTTCAAACCAAAGACTGTAAAAAGAGATGAAGAGAGGCACTATATCATCATAAAGGGGAGGATCTAACAATTGTGAATATTTATGCACCCAACCTGGGAGCACCCAAATATATAAAACAGATAATAACAAACATAAAGTAATTGATTGATAATAATACAATAATAGTAGGGGACTTTAACACCCCATTTACATCAATGGACAGATCATACAAACAGAAAATCAACATGGAAACTGGCTTTGAATGACAGTGGGCTAGATAGACTCAATAGATATATTGAGAACATTTTATCCTAAAGCAGCAGAATACACCTTTTCAAGTGCATGTGGGCTATTCTCCAGAATAGATCACATTAGGTCACAAATCAGGCCTCAACAACTACAAAAAAACCTGAGATCATACCATGCATCTTTTCTTTTCTTCTTTTCCTTTTCTTTTCTTGTCTTGTTTTTCTTGTCTTTTTTCTTTTATCTTTTCTTTTCCTTTCTTTCTTTCTTTCTTTCTTTCTTTCTTTCTTTCTTTCTTTCTTTCTTTCTTTCTTCTTTCTTTCTTTCTTTTTCTTTCTTTTCCTTCCTTCCTTCCTTCCTTCCTTCCTTCCTTCCTTCCTTCCTTCCTTCCTTCCCTCCCTCCCTCCCTCCCTCCCACCCTCCCTCCCTCCCTCCTTCCTTCCTTCCTTCCTTCCTTCCTTCCTTCCTTCCTTTCTTTTTTAATTTATTTTTATTTTAAGATTTATTTATGGGGCACCTGGGTGGTGCAGTCAGTCAAGTGACTGACTCTTGGTTTGGGCTCAGATCATGATCTGAGGGTTGTGAGATCAAGCCCTGTGTTGGGCTCTGTGCTCGGTGTGGAGTCAGCTTGGGATTCTCTCTCCCTCATCTCTGACCCTCCTGCTCCTGCTCTCTCTCTCTAAAAATAAATAAATAAAGATAAAATAAAGTGAAATGAAATAAAATAAGAGGATTCATAAATAATAGGAGTCACAGGAAGTTACCATTCAAAAAACTTGAGTGTGCATATACCTGTGAAAAATGGAAACATTGTACCACATATATTAAAATTAATAAGAAAAGCACACTCTAAACATATAAAAAATGCTGTGAGAAGAGATAAAGAAAACTTCTGATCAACTTTGAGAGTTAAGAAATTCTTTGTCAATATCCTTAAAATCCCATCAAGTTATCTCCATTTCTCTGAAAGAGTCCATATTTCTTCATATGGCATAAGGTTGTAGAATGCTTTTTTTTTTCCCCTGTCTAAATCACCACCATTAACTTTCACCAACTTTTTATTCCTTAAATCTCAGCTTAAATTATATTTTCTTCGTAAGAATTTGAAAGCAATCTCCCCTTTGCTCTCACCTAAAGATCCACTTGATCCTATTGGTTCCAAGGAATTTTAGCAAAGCTAAATTCTTGCTATGCTGATTTGGAACTTTTTATTTACCTATATGCATTACCCTTCAAACAAGCAATTGTCAATATGGACAGCATAATGGAATCCTCTAGAGATATTTTAAAACTATTCACATGCCCGTGTCCCACTCCTCATGATTTTAATTTATATGGTCTGTGTGGGTCTCAGGTTTTATTATTTCTTACATACTTCAGATATTTCTAATATTTAAGCAGTTTTGAAAATTACTCTTTCAGTTAGTTAATTCAAAAGAATCAGGGTTCTCATTTTTGTAATCCCATTATCTAAAAACATGTCTGGTACTCAACAAAGTATTTGAACAAACAAATTTGAAGAATGTTCTTATTTGAATAATTATAAGGATAGATTAAGATCATGCCACATTTTTAGAGGGTTTTATAAGCTAGAAAACATTCTTTACTACTATTTGTTCATTTCTTTGACTATATTTTGGAGAGACCAGCATTTGAATTAATAAAGCTGTAGATAATAGCAAGGTACTGATAGTGTTGAGATGTATGATATACCCTGAAAAAACATAGAAATATCTTAAGCTCCTTTGCAGTAGACAAAGGCCAAATAGTTTACTTTGACCATAAGAACACTGACATTTATATTTTTCAATAGCAATGATGATATTTTTTATTATTATTACAGTATTATTGACTACATTCCCCATGCTGCATTTTTTTATCCCCGTGCCTTATTTACTTTGTAATTACTGGAGTTTGTTACTTCTTAATCCTGTTCATCTATTCTGCCCATCTGCCCACCCCACTGACAACCACCAGTTTGTTCTCTGTATTTTAAGTCTATTTCTTGGCTTTTTTTGTTTATTTTTTTAAAAAATTCCACATATATGTGAAATCATGTGGTATTTGTCTTTCTTTGACTTATTTCACTTAGCATAATACCCTCTAGGTCCATCCATGTTATCATGAGATGCACAATTACATTTTTTTTTTTATGGCTGAATAATATTCTAGTGTTTGTGTGTGTACCACATCTTCTGCATACATTTATCTACCAATAGACACTTAAGTTTCTTCCATAACTTGGTTATTGGAAATAATGCTGTAATGAATAAAGATGTGTATATATCTTTTTAAATCAGTGTTTTTGTTTTCTTTGGATTATTACCCAGTAGTAGAATTATTGGATTATATGGCATTTTTATTTTTTAATTTTTGAGGAAACTCCATACCGTTTACCAGAGTGCTGCACCACTTTATAGTCCCACCAAGAGTGCACAAGTGTGCCTTTTTCTCCACATCTTCACCAACACTTTTTCTTTCTTGTCTTTTTTGATACTAGTCATTGTGCTGGTCTAAGATATCTCATTGTGGTTTTGATTTACGTTTCCCTGATGATCAGGGTTGTTGAACATCTCTTCATGTGTCTATTGACCATAGGTATGTCTTATTTGGAAAAATGTCTATTCAGGTCCTCTGCTCACTTTTTTATTAGATTATTTTTATATCAGTCATTTTTTAGCATTGAGTTATGTAGGATCTTTAAATAATTTGTATGTTTTTACCCTTTATCAGATAAATCATTTGCAAATATCTTCTCCCATTCAATAGGTTGCCTTTCATTTTGTTGATGGTTTCCTTCATTGTGTTATAAAGTTTTTTTAGTTTGATAGAGTCCCACTTGTTTTATTTTTGCTATTGTTGCTCTTGCTTGAGGAGACATATCCAAAAACATATTGCTAAGACTAATGCCATAGAGCTTGCTCCCTACTATTTTCTTCTAGGAGTTTTAAGGTTTCAGATCTTACATTTAGGTCTTTAACACATTTTGAGTTTATTATTATGTGTGATGTAAGAAAGTGGTTCAGTTTCATCCTTTTACATGTAACCATTCAGTTTGATCAGCACCCTTTAAAAAAAAAAAAGATTTTATTTTATTTTTAAAGTAATCACTACACCCAACATGGTGTTCTACTGACGGGGCCAGCCAGGTGCCCTTTGACCATCATCATTTATTGAAGGGATGGTCTTCTCCTCATTGTACATTCTTGCCTTCTTTGTTGTAGATTAATTGACCATGTAAGCATGGGTTCATTTCTGGGCTCTCTATTCTCTTCCAGTAACTATGTGTCTATTTTTGTGCCAATACAATACTGTTTAATTACTATAGCTTCGTAGTATAGTTTCAAATCTATATGTGTGGTACTTCCAGCTTTGTTCTTCTTTCTCAAGTTTACTTTGACCTTTCAGCATCTTTGTGGTTCCATACAAATTTTAGGATTATTTTTTCTAGTACTATGGAAAATACTATTGGAATTTTGATAGGATTGCATTGAATTTGTAGGTTGTTTTGGGTAATAGCAATTTTAACAATATTAATTATTTCAGTCCATGAATATGGTATATCTTTCCATTTGTGTCTTCAATTTCTTTCATTAATATCCTACAGTTTTCAGAATACACATCTTTTACTCCCTTAAAGAATTTGTTCCTAAGTATTTTATTTTTTGATGAAATTATAAATAAAATTATATTTTTAAATTTCTCTTCTGCTACTTCCTTGTCAGTTTATAGAAACTCAAAAATTCTGTATATAAATTTGTATCTTGCAGCTTTACTGGATTCATTTATTAGTTCTATTCGTTTTTTGATGGAGTCTGTAGAGTTTTCTCTATATGGTATTATGTCATCTGCAAACAGTGACAGTTTTACTTGTCCCTTACCAATTTGGATGCCTTTTATTTCTTTTTCCTGTCTGACATCTATGGCTAGGACTTTGAATACTATGCTGAATAAAAGTGGTGAGAGTGGACATCCTTGTCCTGTTCCTGATTTTAGAGGAAAGACTTTCAATTTCTCACCATTGAATATGTTATTAGCTATGTGTTTGTCATATATGGCCTTTATCATGTTGAGTTATGTTGTCTCTAAACCTACTTTGTTGAGAGTTTTTATCATAAACAGATGTGGAATTTTGTCAAATGTTTTTTCTGCATCTATTGAGATAGTCAGACTTTTATATTTTTCAAGAATAACATTCATCGGGGCGCTTGGGTGGCTCAGTCATTAAGCATCTGTTTCAGCTCAGGTCACGGTCCCAGGGTCCTGGGATCGAGCCCCACATTGAGCTCCCTGCTCAGCGGGAGGCCTGCTTCTCCCTCTCCCCCTTCCCCTGCTTGTGTTCTCTCTCTTGCTGTGTCTCTCTCTGTCAAATAAATAAATAAAATCTTAAGAAAAAAAGAGTAACATTCATCTTTTTAGATGTGCACACACTTTGTATCTATTATCTATATCTATCTATCTATCTATCTATCTATCTATCTATCTATCTATCATCATCATCTATCACCTATCTATCCCCACAAGCACACACACACACACACACACACACACACACACACATCTTTTCTATATTTCCAAGTTTTGGATGCAAAATCATTTTATCAGTTTATTAAAAAAAAAACTTTTAGAGTAGTTCATGCTCAGAGTTAGTATTGTGGACATAGATGATAGTGTTTTCTTTGGGTCAGATATAACATTCAATCATTAATATCTTCTTTCATGTTATATTGATTATATTTTATTCAGTCTCAACTTACATTTGAACTGGAACACTAATTTGATTTGACACCTCAGTTGAGAAAATCATTGAACCAGAAATCAATCACCCACTAATAACTATTTAAATGTATTTTACTCCTCACTAACATCACTACCTAAAATGCACTACAGATTCTTTTTATTATTAAATTTTCAGTCAGAGATATTTAAAAATGAGAAGACTTACAGCATGATTTCAAATTTGTTATTATTCATATAATTCATTAATTTGTGTAATGAATATTTAAGTATCTAATAAATGTCAGGTGTTACTTTTGTACCGGGGACACAATTAAAAAAAAAAAAAACTAAAGAAATTCCTTGCTCTTATAAAGATAACTTCCTAGTCAGGAAAGTTGGGCAGTAGTAGGTAGTAAAAATAAATAATAAACTCTCTGTCAGGAGGCCATATGTACTCCAAAGACAATTAAACAGGCATGGGAATAAGATGGCCAAGTGCTATTTAATGTACTTATTTTATTGTATATTATGTTATTAATATTATATTATGAAATATATATTTCAATTTGTGTCAAACTATTGTCATTGAAAGTGCCTTGCTTCTACCTTATTTTAACAATTATTTTATTTATTCACTTTTATCCCCTTTCTCCATTACTATATTGTTCTCTGATCTCAAAGCAACTATTTTAGGGATGCCTGGGTGGCTCAGTCACTTGAGCATCTGACTTCGGCTCAAGTCATGACCTCAGGGTCCTTGTATTGAGCCCCACGTCAGGTTCCTGCTCAATGGGGAGCCTGCTTGTTTCTCTGCCCCTCCTCTCCCACCTCCGACTTGCGCTCTCTCTCCCAAAGAAATAAATAAAATCTTTGAAAAAAAGAAAATTAATTAATTAATTAATTAAAAGCAACTATTCTAATGTACTTAGTGTATATCATACCGTTTGCAGTACTATTTTGGATACAATTAATTAATTGTAGTGAACCTATAAGTATCATTTTCTTCTCACTTTTTTCCCCACTTAGTTCTATGCTTTCCTACATCTAGTCAATTTCTTATAAGTTTGGCCCATAACATTATACCAGAGAATTTGTTCACCAGACATAATTTATCCACTCTAGGGGTCCTAGTTAGTATCAAATAGTCAGCCAAGGATCCTCAAATTGGGCAGTAAAGTATGTATTTAAAATCTATGCGAAATTATGTTTTTTCCATTACTGTTCTTAGAGTCATAGATTCTCAAGATTGGAGGTAAATTCTAATGTTATGTCGCATAACTCATTTTTCAATGCTTGCTTTCCCTCTGTAGGAGCCAAGCTGACACATGTATTCTTGAATACTGGGATATATTCAATGATACCAACTGGGAGAGAGCCCAAAGTACAGTTTGTTAATTATGACTATTAAAAAGTTATCTTTTTATAATTAGAGGAAAAATCTGGTGAAAAATGAAAATGGGCAGAATTATTGGCAAAGTAGCATCTAAATAAGTAGAGATGCTAACATGAAACAGATTTAGAAAAATAAAAATGTTTTAACTAGGAAGTTCAGCTGGAAACAGAACCTAGAGTGGGAGCAGAAGTCTCTGAAGTCCATGAATCCAAGTATTATTAAGAGTAGAGTTCCTACAAATTTTAAATATAAAGTAAGGAAGAAAATTATGTAACCTCCAAAGCCAAATGCAAATCAAAACAATGAAATATCACCTCACCCCCTCAGAATGGCTATTGTTAAAAAAATATAAGAAATAAAAAATGTTGGTAAGAATGTGAAGAGGGAACCCTACTGCTCTGTTGGTGGGAATGTAAATTGATGCAGTCACTATGGAAAACAGTATGGAAGTTCCTCAAAAAAGAGGAAAACCATATGATCCAGCAATCCTCCTACTGGTTGTCTATCTGAAGAAAATGGAAACACTAATTTGGAAAGATATATGCATCCCTAAGTTCATTGCATCATGATTTACAATAGTCAAGATATGGAAACAAGTGTATATCAATGGATGGATGGATAAAGAAGATATGGTATGTGTGTGTGCGTACACACTATATACACTATACAAACACATACACACACGGAATATTACTCAGACATTAACAAGGAAAGAAATCTTGCCATTTGGGACAAAATGGATAAAACTTGAGGATATTATGTTAAGTGAAATAAATCAAAGACAAGTGCCACATGATTTCACTTATATGTGGAATCTAAAAAACAAACAAACAAACAAACAAAACAACCAGACTCATAAAGGTAGAGAACAGATTGGTTGGTTGCTAGAGAGGAGGGTGTTGAGGGTGGCAAAATGGGTAAAGGGAATTAAGAAGTACTAATTTCAAATTATAAAACAAGTCATAAGGATGTAATATACAGCATGGGGAATATAGTCAATAATATTGTATTAACTTATATAATGACACATGGTAACTAGCCCTTTTGTGATGTCATTTTGTCTAATTAATATGTTGTACACCTGAAACTAATATATTGTATGTCAATTATACATCATTTAAAAAAATAAAGGGAAACATTATTTAATCTTCAAAGCCAAAGAAAAGTTAGAAGTAATTATTGTTCTAGATTTGTAGCTAGAAAATATTGAATTTAAATTAATCTCATGACAGTCTAAAATTCTTTTTTTAATTTTTTTATTGTTATGTTAATCACCATACATTACATCATTAGTTTTTGATGTAGGGTTCCATGATTCATTGTTTGTGCATAACACCCAGTGCACCACGCAGAATGTGCCCTCTTTAATATCCATCACCAGGCTAACCCATCCCCCCACCATCCCCCCCTCTAGAACCCTCAGTTTGTTTTTCAGAGTCCATCGTCTCTCATGGTTCGTCTCCCCCTCTGACTTACTCCCCTTCATTCTTCCCCTCCTGCTATCTTCTTCTTTTTCTTTTTTCTTAACATATGTTGCATTATTTGTTTCAGAAGTACAAATCTGTGATTCAACAGTCTTGCACAATTCACAGCACTCACCACAGCACATACTCTACCCAATGTCTATCACCCAAGTCTAAAATTCTCTTTAAACTGTATTAGAAAAGCCTGTCTTGCTTTATGAATGACCAGGGAAAGAAGTATGTTTCCCTTTCTCATCTGTGTTTTCAAAAAGGACAAATGAAAATGTGACTCAAAGCAGGTAAAGTATTTAAATTTTGCTTCAAACAGAGTAGAAATTATTTCAGTGGAGAAGTTAGTTTCTTTTAGCCAGCCAGAGAAAAAGGGAAGTGCATAGTCCTAGTCCACTCTAAAAATCAGAAAGGAACTAATCTGTACTTCTTTGTTCCCATATTGTCTTTCATGAACACCAAAGACAAGGTAGTTATAGCCACTTCCTGGAGAAGGAAATATTTGTTACACTCCATTTGTCACTAAGTATTCTCATATTTGTTTGTCAAGGTTGGGAGAGCAGGAATGAGGTTATGCCACATCAATATCAGGTATGGGTTTCCAGAAAAGCCTACATGATGAAGGGTAATCAATAAGTTCATTATGGAAAATGCAGCCTTATGATTTTTAGAATAAGTTGAGAATAGAGAAAGCCATTTAGGAGTTGCTAAGATTAAGGAATATAGGGGCGCCTGGGTGGCTCAGTCATTAAGCGTCTACCTTCGGCTCAGGTCATGATCCCAGGGTCCTGGGATCGAGTCCTGCATCGGGCTCCCTGCTCCTTGGGAGCCTGCTTCTCCCTCTGCTTCTCTCTCTCTCTCTCTCTCCATCTCTCTCTCCGTCTCTCATGAATAAATAAATAAATCTTTAAAAAAAATTTTTAAAACAAACAAAGGAAAACCCTGAAGCTTTGGGATGAAGTTTCAAAAATAAAAAAAAAAAAATTGTCAGCAGCATTCTCTACTGAACATAAACAATTCTACAAAGTATCAACAGTAATAAGACAAGGCATTCTTGACATGGTGAAGATAAGCAGAAGTAAGACTGATCTATAAACATGTTGGGATATAAGAAAAAGACAAGGATAATATAATATATAAAAAACAATGCCCACTCCCAAATATGAGTAACTATGTCTTTATTTTTTTTAACAATGACAATTCTAGCCCTGCTTTGTTCCTCACACCTGCTAGACAAAATAAATAAATAAATAAATAAGTTTAAGATACCCAATCATCAGATTGCCTTTCTTCCTGACAGAACCTAATCCAAAATAAATCACCCACTTCCTTAAACCCTTCTTAAATAACTCAGAAAATGTCCATACCTTATATCAAAGCCATTCTAACTCCTTCCTAGTAAGACACCCCATAGTTCACCATGCTGTATGGTCTCCCTTATTGCAACAAGTCAGTAAATCTAACTTTATTCAGTATTAGCTACATCATGGAGAATGAGCTATCAGTGTAAATTATGAAACTAACGATTTTTGACTGATGGCAGCCTCTGATACAATCTGAAAATATACGAATACTACAGTCTAAGTGCTATTATTGGAACGTTCATCAGAAAAGGGGCATCATTGGGCGCCTGGGTGGCTCAGATGGTTAAGCATCTGCCTTCGGCTCAGGTCATGATCCCAGGGCCCTGGGATCGAGTTCCGCATGGGGCTCCCTGCTCCTTGGGAGCCTGCTTCTCCCTCTGCCTCTCTCTCTGCCTCTCATGAATGAATGAATGAATGAATGAATAAATAAATAAATAAATAAATAAATAAATAAATAAATAATCTTTAAAAAAAGAAAAGGGGTATCATTATTTTCTCCTTTGTACTCACATTATGGGTTTTTGGGTAAATGATAGTGGCTGTGGTAAGTAGAAGAAAACAAAATTGCCAATCCTTTCCACTACACTTGGAATTATTTTTTTGCCATCAGGCATAGGTAAAGGATTTAACCACAACATGGTTAAATATTCCCTGATAAAGTGAGTCAACCATGTTTTGACTATAATGCTATTGGTAGACATTTTAGCATGCCTGAAAAACAAAAATAAACATTTTATTTCATTTTTAAGCACTTTTACTTCTTTTTACCAAAAGAATACCAAGTCACAGATAGGGATGTCCCTTCAAACTGGTTCCAAAAGGAGAAGACACATGGAGCAGATGCTCAGTCTATCCATATTTTGGAGCAGAACCTCACCTGAACTGTGGTTCTCAGATAACATAAGCAAGAAATGCCCCTGGTATTTAGGGGTTGTTTATTATGACAACAGAAGATAACTGATACATTTGGTCTCTGAAACAAAAATTATGTCAAGAGCGGACATGGGGTCAACATTCTCTACATGCAACATCCAGATCATTAGTTCTATAATCTTATTGCATCCACTCCTTTCTGACTCATGCCACCTCCCTAAACTTTTCTCTTTCTCTCCTGTGTCATGTACAAATCTGATTTCTTCAATATATTCATGATAGCTTTAGTAGATGGATCATTGTCATTTTTTCTAACTTAAATCCAGCCAGAAACCTGAGTATTTTTATGTTCCAATTGATGTATCTCATGCCAAAAGTTTTGTGCTTTGTATTTAGTCAAATTGATGTTTTGTTTTTATTGTTGTTTTACATTTTAATATTATCTGAGAGGGAAAATGAATGTGAAATTAAAAATAGATGTGCTGAAAATAGCAGACATTTTTCCAGCTCTGAAATTGGACCTTTGAATATTGGTCCTCAGTTGAAGAAAATTAGATCTTTGAGTGTGTTAAATTCTATTATATCATTTACCAGTTAGTAGATTGTAAATGACTTTCTGATCTGTTTCTAGAGAAGTTCTTTTGAAAAATAGTAAAATGTTTTGATAACCTCTTTGATTATTACTTGCTTATGCTTCTGGGTTATATGAATGATATTTAAGATTGAATTTAAGAAGTAATGCATATGTCATTTGATTTGACATATGATATTTGTCATGTTTTAGAGGAAGTATATGGTAAACTTTGTGAGGCTTGTAAAGGAAAAACTGTACTTGTGAATTTTTAAGTAGTATAATGGTAATGAAAGTATAAATTTCATTTTGTTATGTAAAAATATTGATATATTAATAAAATGAGAAAATCTATCTGTATATATGCTTGATTTCCATTTTCATGCTAGTTTAGATTCCATTTAAGTCCCTCATGCACATTTAATCACTAATTATCTATATGCCAAATCATCTGTATTCCTTCCCCATGGTGAGGTGTCAGAGGTCTGCAGATGGTTCTTTACTGTTGGAAACCTTGTGTATAGGGAGAAAAACTTGGTCTCCTACCAAGTAGTCTTTCCATTCAGAAAATTTATTTTGTTTTATTTTTAATTTTTTTCTCCTTAAAATTTTATTGTTATGTAATCACCATACAATATACCATTAGTTTTTGATGTAGTGTTCCATGATTTATTGTTTGTTCATAATACCCAGTGCTCCAGGCAGAACCTGCCCTCTTTAATACCCATCACCAGGCTAACACATCCCCCTACCCCCTCCTTTCTAGAACCCTCAATTTGTTTTTCAGAATCCATCATCTCTCATGGTTCGTGTCCCCCTCCGATTTCCCCCCCTTCATTCTTTCCTCCTGCTATCCTTTTTTTTTTTCCTTAACATATATTCCATTATTTGTTTCAGAGGTACAGATCTGTGATTCAACAGTCTTGCACAATTCACAGCGCTCACCATAGCACATACTCTCCCCAATATCTATTACCCAGCCATCCCCTCCCTCCCAAACCCCACCACTCCAGCAACGCTCAGTTTCTTTCCTGAAATTAAAAATTCCTTATATCAGTGAGGTCATATGATACATGTCTTACTCTGATTGACTTATTTCACTCAGCATAACACCCTCCAGTTCCATCCACGTCATTGTAAATGGCAAGATCTCATTCCGTTTGATGGCTGCATAATATTCCATTGTGTATATATACCACCTCTTCTTTATCCATTCATCTGTCGATGGACATCTTGGCTCTTTCTACAGTTTGGCCATTGTGGACATTGCTGCTATAAACATTGGGGTGCACGTACCCCTTTGGATACCTACATTTGTATCTTTGGGGTAAAGATCCAGTAGTGCACTTGCTGGATCATATGTTAGCTCTATTTTCAACTTTTTGAGGAACCGCCATACTGTTTTCCAGAGGGGTTGCACCAGCTTGCATTCCCACCAACAGTGTAGGAGGGTTCCCCTTTCTCCACATCCACACCAACATCTGTCATTTCCTAACTTGTTAATTTTAGCCATTCTGACTGCTGTGAGGTGGTATCTCATTGAGGTTTTGATTTGGATTTCCCTGATGCCGAGCGATGTTGAGCACTTTTTCATGTGTCTGTTGGCCATTTGGATGTCTTCTTTGGAAAAATGTCTGTTCATGTCTTCTGCCTCTTTCTTGATTGGATTATTTGTTCTTTCGGTGTTGAGTTTGATAAGTTCTTTATAGGTTTTGGATAGTAGCCCTTTATGTGATATGTCATTTGCAAATATCTTCTCCCATTCTGTCGGCTGTCTTTTGGTTTTGTTGACTGTTTCTTTTACTGTGCAAAAGCTTTTTATCTTGATGAAATCCCAATAGTTCATTTTTGCCCTGGCTTCCCTTGCCTTTGGCGATGTATCTAGGAAGAAGTTGCTGCAGCTGAGGTCGAAGAGGTTGCTGCCTGTGTTCTCCTTTAGGATTTTGATGGATCCTGTCTCACATCTAGGTCTTTCAACAATTTGGAGACTATTTTGTGTGTAGTGTAAGGAAATGGTCCAGTTTCATTCTTCTGCATGTGGCTGTCCAATTTTCCTAACACCATTTGTTGAAGAGACCGTCTTTTTCCATTGGACACTCTTTCCTGCTTTGTCAAAGATTAGTTGACCATAGAGTTGAGGGTCCATTTCTGGGCTCTCTATTCTGTTGCATTGATTTAGGTGTCTCTTTTTGTGCCAGTACCATACTGTCTTGATGATGACAGCTTTGTAATAGAGCTGGAAGTCCGGAATTGTGATGCCGCCAGCTTTGTTTTTCTTTTCCACATTCCTCTGGCTATTTGGGGTCTTTTCTTGTTCCATAAAAATTTTAGGATTATTTGTTCCATTTCTTTGAAAAAAGTGGATGGTTTATTAATGGGGATTGCATTGAATGTGTAGATTGCTCTAGGTAGCATTGACATCTTCACAATGTTGGTTCTTCCAATCCATGAGCATGGAACTTTTTTCCATTTCTTTGTGTCTTCCTCAATTTCTTTCATGAGTATTTTATAGTTTTCTGAGTACAGATCCTTTGCCTCTTTGGTTAGATTTATTCCTAGGTATCTTATGATTTTGGATGCAATTATAAATGGGATCAACTCCTTAATTTGTCTCTCTTCTGTCTTGTTGTTGGTGTATAGGAATGCCACTGATTTCTGTGCATTGATTTTATATCCTTCCACTTTACTGAATTCCTGTATGAGTTCTAGCAGTTTTGGGGTGGAGTCTTTTGTATTTTCCACATACAGTATCATATCATCTGCAAAGAGTGAGAGTTTGACTTCCCTCTTGCCGATTTGGATGCCTTTGATTTCTTTTTGTTGTTTGATTGCTGTGGCTAGTACTTCTAATACTATGTTGAATATCAGTGGTGATAATGGACATCCCTGCTGCGTTCCTGACCTTAGGGGGAAAGCTCTCAGTTTTTCCCCATTGAGAATGATATTCGCTGTAGGTTTTTCATAGATGGCTTTTATGATATTGAGGTAGGTACAATCTATCCTTATACTCTGAAGAGTATTGATCAAGAAAGGATGCTGTACCTTGTCAAATGCTTTCTCTACATCTATTGAGAGGATCATATGATTCTTCTTCTTTCTTTTGTTAATATATTGTATCACGTTGATTGATTTGTGGATGTTGAACCATCTTTGCAGCCCAGGGATAAATCCCACTTGGTCGGGTGGTGAATAAAACTTTTAATGTACTGTTGGATCTTATTGGCTAGTATTTTGGTGAGAATTTTTGCATCCATGTTCATCAAGGATATTGGCTATAATTCTCCTTTTCGATGGTTTCTTTGTCTGGATGGGGATCAAGATAATGGTGGCCTCATAAAATGAGTTTGGAAGTTTTCTTTCCATTTCTAATTTTTGGAAGAGTTTCAGGAGAATAGGTATTAATTCTTCTTTAAATGTTTGGTAGAATTCCCCTGGAAAGCCATCTGGCCCTGGGCTTTTGTTTGACTGCTTCAATTTCCTTAGTGGGTATAGGTCTGATCAGGTTTTCTATTTCTTCCTGGTTCAATTTTGATAGTTGTAACATCTCTAGGAATGCATCCATTTCTTCCAGGTTATCTAATTTGCTGGCATAGAGTTGCTCATAAGATGTTCTTATAATTTTTTGTATTTCTTTGGTGTTTGTTGTGATCTCTTCTCTTTCATTCATGATTTTGTTGATTTGGGTCATTTCTCTTTTCTTTTGGATAAGTCCGGCCAGGGGTTTATCAATCTTGTTAATTCTTTCAAAGAAACAGCTCCTAGTTTCGTTGATCTGTTCTACTGTTCTTTTTGTTTCTGTGTCATTGATTTCTGCTGTGATCTTTATTATTTCTCTTCTCCTGCTGGGTTTAGGCTTTATTTGTGGTTCTTTCTCCAGCTCCTTTAGGTGTAGGGTTAGGTTGTATATTTGAGACCTTTCTTGTTTCTTGAGAAAGGCTTGTATTGCTATATACTTTCCTCTTAGGACTGCCTTTGCTGTATCCCAAAGATTTTGAACAGTTGTGTTTTCATTTTCATTGGTTTGCATGAATTTTTTTAATTCTTCCTTAATTTCTTGGTTGACCCATTCAATCTTTAGTAGGATGCTCTTCAGCCTCCATGTATTTGAGTTCTTTCCGACTTTCCTCTTGTGATTGAGTTCTAGTTTCAAAGCATTGTGGTCTGAAAATATGCAGGGAATAATCCCAATCTTTTCGTACTGGTTTAGACCTGATTTGTGACCTAGGATGTGATCTATTCTGGAGAATGTTCCATGGGCACTAGAGAAGAATGTGTATTCCGTTGCTTTGGGATGGAATGTTCTGAATATGTCTGTGAAGTCCATTTGGCCCAGTGTTTCATTTAAAGACTTTATTTGTTTGTTTATCCTTTGCTTAGATGATCTGTCCATTTCAATCAGGGGGGAGTTAAAGTCCCCCACTATTATTATATTGTTGTCAATGTGTTTCTTTGCTTTTGTTATTAATTGGCTTATATAATTGGCTGCTCCCATGTTCGGGGCATAGATATTTACAATTGTTAGATCTTCTTGTTGGATAGATCCTTTAAGTAGGATATAGTGTCCTTCCTCATCTCTTATTACAGTCTTTGTTTTAAAATCTAATTTGTTTGATATAAGGATTGCCACCCCAGCTTTCTTTTGGTGTCCATTACCATGGTAAATGGTTTTCCACCCCCTCACTTTCAATGTGGGGTTGTCTTTTGGTCTAAAATGAGTCTCTTGCGGACAGTATATTGATGGGTCTTGTTTTTTAATCCAATCTGAAAGCTGTGTCTTTTGATTGGGGCATTTATCCCATTTACATTCAGGGTAACTATTGAAAGTTATGAATTCAGTGCCATTGTATTGCCTGTAAGGTGACTGTTACTGTATATTGTCTGTATTCCTTTCTGGTCTATGCTGCTTTTAGGCTCTCTCTTTGCTTAGAAGACCCCTTTCAATATTTCTTGTAGGGCTGGTTTCATGTTTGCAAATTCCTTTAGTTTTGTTTGTCCTGGAAAATTTTTATCTCTCCTTCTATTTTCAAAAACAGCCTAGCTGGTTATAGTATTCTTGGCTGCATATTTTTCTCGTTTAGTGCTCTGAAGATCTCATGCCAGTCCTTTCTGGCCTGCCAGGTCTCTGTGGATAGGTCTGTTACCAATCTAATGTTTCTACCATTATAGGTTACATATCTCTTCTCCTGAGCTGCTTTCAGGATTTTCCCTTTGTCTCTGAGACTCATAAGTCTTCCTATTAGATGTCGGGGTGTTGACCTATTTTTATTGATTTTGACAGGGGTTCTCTGTGCCTCCTGGATTTTGATGCCTGTTTCCTTCCCCACATTAGGAAAGTTCTCTGCTATAATTTGCTCCAACATACCTTCTGCCCCTCTCTCTCTTTCTTCTTCTTCTAGGATCCCAATTATTCTAATGTTTCGTCTTATCGTATCGCTTATCTCTCGAATTCTGCCCTCGTGATCCAGTAGTTTTTTCTCTCTCTTTTTCTCAGCTTCTTTATTTTCCATCATTTGGTCTTCTATATCGCTGATTCTCCTTTCTCCCTCATATATCTTAGCAGTTTAGTGTCCCCATTTTTGATTGCACCTCATTAATAGCCTTTTTGATTTCAACTTGTTTAGATTTTAGTTCTTTTATTTCTCCAGAAATGGTTTCTCTAATAACTTCCATGCTTTTTTCAAGCCCAGCTATTATCTTTAAAGTCATGATTCTGAACTGTAGGTCCGACATCGCACTAATGTCCGTATTGAGTATGTCCCTGGCAGACAGTACTACCTCTTGTTCTTTTTGTTGAGGTGATTTTTTTTCTGTCTTGTCATTTTGTCCAGAGGAAAGCAGATGAATGAGAGAACAAAATGCTAACGGGGTAACAACATCCCCAGAAAATATACTCTGATCAAATCAGAAAAGACCGGAAACCTGGGGAAAAGAAAGGGAAAGAAAGAAAAAAGAAAGAGAAAAAGAAAGAAAAAGATAAAAACAAACAAAAACAGAACAAAACAAAAAAAAACAGAATATGATCTAATATGATCAGTCTGGTGCATAGATCAGTGCCACACACTAGATTTTGGGTGTATTTTAGTGTGTTAGAAGAAAGTGTCTCCTAAAATTTTAAAGAAAGAAAGACATATATATACAAAATAATGGTTGATACGATGAAGGGATGGAATATGACTGTAAAGATGAATATTATAAAAAATTTACAAAAGGAATTGATAAGAAGATGCTTGAGAAAAGAAAGAAGAGGATTAAAAAAAGGAAAGAATGAATGAAAAAAATGGGGGTGAGAATGTGATCAGCCAGGAGACTAGAACAAAGCAATACATTAGAGATATATGGTATATTTTGATATATTAGAAGAAAGTGTATCTCAAAATTTTAAAGAGAGAACAACTTATATATATATGCCAAAAATAAGAGTAACTACTTTGAAGGGATAGAATGTGAATCTAAAAATGAAAAATAAAAGTGTTTTTTTAAAAAAAGGGTTTGATAAGATGTTGGTTGAAAAGGGAAAAAGAAAAATTCTAAAAAAAACAGTTAAAAAAATTAACTTTGAAAGACTAATGAATCATGGTAAAAAAGCCATGAATTCTATGTGCAGTATTCCCCTAGCACTGGAGTTCTTCTGTTCTCCTTGATTGGTAAACTTGGTCTTGGCTGGCTGTTCGTGCTGATTTTCTGGGGGAGGGGCCTGTTGCCGTGGTTGCCAAATGTCTTTGCCGGAGGCGGTATTGCCCTGCCCTTGCCTTCGGAGCTAAGCAATCTGCTCGGGTTTGCTCTCGGGAGCTTTGGTTCCCTGTAAGCTCTCCATACAGCATTGGAGGATGAGAGTGAAGATGGCGGCCTCCCAATCTCCACCCTGGAGGAGCTGAGAACTCGGGGCCCACTCCTCAGTGTGCCCCAGAGAAAAGCATTAAGTCACTCCCGTCTCCCCGGTCTCTGGCCGCACTCTGTGCTCAACCGGCCTATGACTGAGCATTTCTATCTCTGGCACCCGACCCCGTGTGGAGTCTCCAAACCCAGCAGAGCCCTGTGGTGTGCTCCCATGCTGCTCCTCCCAGGGGAAGAAGGGGAGTCTCCCCAGATCTGCCGCTTGTTGGGTCCCTGCTGGTGGAGCAGTGGCCTGATTGTGCTGCGGATCAAGGTGTATGGCAACCCCGAGCTGAGAGCCTGCTCCTCGGCTCCGTCTCTGCAGCCAGCTTCCCTGCTCCAATACCTGGGAGCTCTGCCGCACTCAGGCACCCCCAGTCTTTCTGTGACCCCGAGGGTCCTGAGACCACACTGTGCTGCGAGGGTTCCACCCCCATCTTAGCCACTGGAGCGACGTCCCTCAGTGGAGCCGACTTCTAAAAGTTCCGATTTTATGCTCCGCTGCTCTCACTTGCCAGAAGTGGCCGACAGAGTCCCCCTCCCCCGCCGTCTCTCCTCCTGAATATCGCCTCGGTCACTTCTCCACAAGTCCTACCTTCCAGAAAGTGATCACTTTTCTGTTCAGAGAGTTGTCGCTATTCTTTTCTTCGATCTCCTGTTGAGTTCGTAGGTGTTCAGAATGGTTTGATCCCTATCCAGCTGAATTCCTGAAACCAGATGAAATCCAGGTCTCCTACACCTCTGCCATCTTGCTCCGCCCCTCAGAAAATATTTCTTGACACCCACATTATATCAAGCACATAAGAGTTCCCTGGAATCATGGAGGATATGTTTAAACCTTCTACTAACCAAGTCTTTAAATATGAAGATTTTGTATAGAGATGGCATCTTTTAAATTTTAAAACTAGGATGAAAAATCATTCATTTTCAGTTATGCAGATAAATAAGTTCTGGAAATTTCATGTATAGCATGGTAATTATTGTTAGCAATACTGTATTGTATATTTGAAATTTGCTAAAAGTGTAGATCTTAAGTATTCTCACTAGAAAAACAAATAAAGAAAAACAGTAATATGTGATGTGGTGGAAATGCTAACTAGTTTGACTGGTGGTGATGTCTTTTTGTCAAATATACCCCAGTAAACCTGGAAAAAAATGTAGAAAATACTTACATAATCACTCTCTACCAGTATTTAAAAGTTGGTAATAGAAAAAAAAATACATTATAAATTTTTGACTTTAGCCTAGTCGGTGAGAAACAAATGTAAATAGATACAGCATAATATAATCTGGTAAGTGTTATAATAGAAGTCTGATCAAACTACTGAGGGATACTGAAGAGAAACAATAATTTTGCAAATCATATTTTATTATTTCTTGCACTATATACATCCCTAATTATTTTATGCTTTTTTATTCTTTTCACGTGTCTTTTGAGTTCCCAGGGTAAAAGATATTTATTCAAACATGGCTAATCATAGTTTAGTTGTTTAATTAAAATTTTTATACAACTCAATTAAAATTTACAAAATGGCCCATGTTTAGATGGCATGTTTCAAATAATAGGTACAAATACTGTATGCCTTAGTGATCTTGGGTTTTGTAATCTTAGATTGTCAAAGTGTCTGATAGATAATTTTTTGTAGGTAAATCTAGTCATAACATGTCTACAGTATTAACTAGACATTTTAAATCAGAGTATCCCAAGTTACATAATGAAAAAGAAGAGTGCTTGGAAATGCCCTAAACTATAGTTTCATTAATCCTTGATTTCCAGCCAAGCTTTCTCCCTTTTTTCAAATGGGTCTTACCATTGCAAGCTTGCTGGCAATCACTGATGAGTCTCCACTCAAATATGGAACTATCCCGGCTCTTCCCTTCTCTAAGAGGCCCTTCATTGTGCCAGGTACATGGCATATGTACTTCCTTCCTTTTAGATTTTTTAAATGCTTTATATTTTGATATTTATCATTTTTATATTTTTCTATTCAGTGACATAGCTGTCATACTATAAACTATTAGTTTTATTTTCTTTGCACTACAGTTTATATGTGCCACAGTCAATTGTTTCTTAAAGACACACCTTTTAAAACAGACTTTTTGATTATAGTAATGATCTAAGGGCTATCAAAATAAGACAGCTAGAATATTTAAAAATGGCCAATAAATAGTAAAGGGGAGTCTTACATACATGCCAATCAGAACTGAAATATAACCTTTTGCACCAAATTTTCTCCAATAGCAATATTAGTGTGTGAATACTGGTGTGAACTGCCTTGCTATAAAATGAATTTAACATTAGCAAGTGGAGTTTTTTTCAGCTGTTTTCCACATTAACTGTTGACTTGTATTTTTCCCTACTCTACTTTATGTTGATTCTCTTTCTCTCCCCGTATGCTGTCAATAACTTTCCATGAGGTTTCATTCTTTCTTACTGGGTTGGTGGTATTTCACAGTTAAACATATGTACATAAATGTGCACACATAAAGACATAAACATGTACCATGGAAAATGGGGAGAAGGCTTTTCATGCTTAGGTGCAAAGGATTGTTTTGGTGAAGGATTTTTTTTTTTTTTTATTAAATGTATGTAAACTAAAAGCATTACTAAGGAAAGATAAAAATAGCATCTGATAAATCATAAAAAGCATTCAAACTGAAAACAGAGTCTGGGAACAATCTGATACCTCAAGTCTGATCCCTGTAGCCAGAGTAATTCTGCTTCTCTTTTTCTCCTTTAATATTGGATATCAAAGAAAAGGTAAAACTCCATCATTTAAATTTAACCCTATCTGGATTTTCCAGTAAGAAATCAGTCCATCTAATACTTACCCCTATATCCCTAGAATTATAAGAACACTGAAGAGTAACAATACCTTATTTTTATATTTTCCAATCCTCAGCTCTGATTTACTCAGACTAATTATTCAATATACCTTTGTTGCAATGAATATAGATGTGTGTGCATGTAAATATATATTAGAATAATTACTTCAGCAACAGGTATATACATCAAATAAGTGTATATTTTGAAATTATGTTTATATGATTATATGATATATAAGTTTTAAAAGCTGTACAGTTTTTAAAATGGATATAATTTGAATATAGAGTGACATATGCTATATTTTAAAGTATCTCTCACAACAAATCTTCACCAGTTAGTTTTTCTTATCTCTATCAATAAAGATTTCTTCACTAGGTAAGGATTTATATGCAGTATAGAAAATAAGCATTTCTTTCTCAGAAAACAAACAGATGAGCAAAAATAGAAACCTGATGAGTCAGGCTGCCTCCCCTCAACAGAGAGCCGCGCGCGGAGCCAATTACTCCAAGCAAAGCAGCCTCATCCTGATGCTCAGCAGTCCCTGCCCCTGGGATAGCAGCTGGAAATCAAGTGCTACTAATGCCCTCCAGGCCTGTTTTCCCAAATACTTTAGGAGACTGGAGAGGGAAACAAACACGCACAGGCATTAGTCTTTTATTACCCTTTTTCTTTACTTAAATTTTATAATATGCCAACATTTCAAAAGTTCAGCAACTCATTTCAGCTTTACCACAGCAGTCTTCTGCAAACTAAGCCTGACCAAATTCAACCATTATAATATAAAAGTTGCAATGCAAAGCAGTGACAATATCCCTTACCCATTTCTTCAATTTAATGCCAACTCTCTTTTTAAGAAATGTTTCCTTGTGACCATTAAGAAATGTAATTTATGTTTACACAAGGACAAAAAACTTCAAAGATACTGTAAC
Source organism: Zalophus californianus (assembly GCF_009762305.2). Lineage (NCBI taxonomy): Eukaryota > Metazoa > Chordata > Mammalia > Carnivora > Otariidae > Zalophus > Zalophus californianus. Next base: position 33,489,058 of record NC_045605.1, read on the forward strand.
TTTTAATAGGATTTCTATATTGTATAATAAAAACAACTGAATTTCTCAACTGTGGTTAAGCTTTAACATTTGAAGGTAGGTGTGCATTTTGGAAGTATTCAATACTTCTTCAGAGTCAAACATGGCAAATAAGGTACATGAGTAATTCATTAACATTATGTTTAAGCTGAAATGTGACTACAATCTTTTTCTTGGGGGCCCAAAAACTGGTTCTTAAACACCCCTTCATCAATCCAAAAGTAGATTTTCAAAAATGTTTAGTGCAATGATGGTATCCCTGAGAATTAATCTAAAGATAATTGTGTATATGAACTTGATACCCAGCTCTCTTTAGTTCACACAGGTTGTGGCAGAGCTAGAACTAAAACTAGGTTTTCCTGACTCCCAAGTTGGTTTTCTTTTCTTTTTTTCTTTTTGCTGTATCTTTTGATCCTTCTCAATGGTCTACAATGTTTTTTTTTTAATCTTTTTTATTTTACACTTTTTAAATTTTATTATGTTATGTTAATCCCCATACATTACATCATTAGTTTTTTTTTTTACATCATTAGTTTTTGATGTAGTGTTCCATGATTAATTGTTTGTGCATAATACCCAGTGCTCCATGCAGAACATGCCCTCCTTAATACCCATCACTGGGCTAACCCATTCCCCCACCCCCTTCCCCTCTAGAACACTCAGTTTGTTTCTCAGAGTCCATAGTCTCTCATGCATACCCTCCCCAATGTCTATCACCCAGCTACTTCATCCCTCTCACCCCCCACCACTCCAGCAACCTACAATGGAATATTATTCAGCCATCAAAAGAAATGAAATCTTGCCATTTGCAATGACGTGGATGGAACTGGAGGGTATTATGTTAAGCTAAATAAGTCAATCAGAAAAAGACATGTATCATATGATTTCACTGATATGAGGAATTCTTAATCTCGGGAAACAATGTTTTTTTTATTAATTAAATTAATTAATTAAATGCCTTGCTTGTGTAAGCAAACATTTCAAGATATTCACAACTGTTTTCTCAGAATTTCTATCTGGCAAATGCAGGTCCCATTTGCATCCTTGGGAAAATCTACCTTGTCTAAATTTGATCTGTGTGTTATATGTCTTCACGGCACTTATTTTTTCTTTTGCAGCACATCTTAAATGGTAAGCAGTTATTCATAAAATTATCTATAAAATGTCGCTTCTTCTTACACTGTAAGTTCCAGAAAGATGGGGTCTTATTCTCTTGTTAACAAAGATATTTCCAGGGTCACCTGGATAGTTCAGTCACTTAATGTCTGCTTTTGGCTCAGGTCATGATCCCAGGGTCCCAGGATTGAGCCCTGCGCATGGGGCTCCCTGCTCAGCAGGAACCTGCTTTTCCCTCTCCCTTTGACCCTACCCTCACACACTCTCTTTCTCTCAAATAAATAAATAAAATCTTTAAAAAATATTTCCAGCATCTAGCATAGTATGTAATAATTATTCATTGAATAAAATAATAAATTCCCATGTATTTTGGATGATGAAAAAAGAAGCATGGATTATGGGATGTGGAGGAATCCTGATTTTTATCTGTTTTCTACCATTATGTAAGTATGTTTTAGTAGGCAAATCTCAAATCTCTCAGCTGTTTTTTGAGATAATTTATTCAAATGTTTACTAAAATATTTGTAAGACATTTTATATTTAGAATGTACCTGGCAAATAAATGCTAACTGAGAATAACTTATACCACACTTTGGGGAGACATATCATCATCAAATAAATTGCCATTCTATGGACAAACATGTAATATTCCTAATTGTTATTGGTGACCATGAGACCTGGAACAAGTTATTTTGCACACTAAGCATTTATTTTCTGATTGATAAAATGAGAATTATACATGCATTGCACCCAGCACTAGTATGAAGGTTATGTATGTAAAGTCCTCAACACAAAACTTGTGTGACATATTATAAGCAGTGGTTAATTGCTAACTAAATAAAGCATATCAAATAATTATCAGTATATGATGATCTCTAATTATGAAATTTATTATTTTAGGATTTGAATATAAATTTAATGTTCTTAAAATTATTTAAAAGTTAAAATAATTTTGAACATTTAATACTAATATGAAGCTATTTTTTCTGTAGGCTGAGAGTTCTGAGTAGCATATTTAGAGGTACTCCTGAATGACCCAATAAATATTATGTTCTCAAAATTATTCTGAACTAATTGATAAAAAGGAATGTGGGGATATTAAATTGGGGAAATAAGCAAAATTATTTTTCTGGCCATCTGATTTGGGCAAACAGCAACATTATGATTCCTGTTTTTTCCAAGACTGTAGTCACATCAAAATCCATTGCTGAATAGGATCTTGAAAGATAAGGTCCATAATGTCTATTGCAAACTGTTGTCAGAGAATATGATCAGCCTTAATTTAATGGGAGTATTCATGAACTTCAGGAATTGGAATAGTACTTTATTGGCAAGCCTATTACTTTTTAGTGTTAGGACAAAGAACTCTTTGAATACTTTATATTCTAATTGTGTAATGGGTTACAGCCTATGGTATTCATTCATAGTTAGGTATTGATGTTCTTAACTTATTTATTTTCTTTAAACTTTAGTATTAAGAGTCTTTTTGGGCAGAGTATACACTGAGATTTTCTTAGTTGGAGAATGCTAACTTATTGCTTCTTTAGAAATTGTTGATCTTACTGCAAAATATATAATTGTACACCTGTGTTATACAAGCAGCAATGTATATCAGACTCATATTTCCTGATAAGCATTATGAATTTTTCCACCTGCTGTTATACTTGATCACTATATGCTAATTTACACTCCATAAAATGTTCTCCTTACAATGGAAGGAAATAATGGAAGGAAGCACTATGTTCTCTTAACATTATCAGTTCCAAGTTCAAGATCAAACTCTTCCCTTCACATTCCTATTATCTATGCCAGGCAAAGCATGGTTTTCAGAGGTTTTTTTTTTTTTTGGCTTTTTAAATGTTTCCTTTTTTAACATTTCACCATTTAAACTTTATGAATAGCTTTTTAAAATTTTCCAATTCAATATAGTCAACCAGACCATTTTCCAGCACAATTATGACTTGCTTGAAAGTGGTCTAAACTGACAGCAACACATATGTTGAGTGACAAGGCAGGTTCTGTAAAACAGCAAATGCGTTAAACTCGTTATTTGTTTTCTCATTGTCCTGAAAATTTCAGGTGATTAAATCCTTAAAATGTATTTTATAACTGGATGCTTAAATCTTGTCAGGTAATTTTAAACCTTTAGAGGCATAATACCATAAAAACATTTTATATCTTTGATTTTATTCTATCAAAAACAAGTTATTTTTCCAGTATAAATAGCCCCAGCTTACTATGGGTCCTATCTGTCGATATCACAATATGACAGAATTCAGACACCTGTTACCTTCAAAGGCAGTGTATCTGCTATTTGTCACTAAGCAACATTCAGAAACAATTTCTCCTTTTCTATTATCATGCAAAATGCATTCAGAACAAGAAAGGCACACAGAGAAAATTACTCCTCTAGTGAGATATTTTGACACAAAAAATCTTTCCTCATCAAAGATAAAAAGCACCTTGTCACTCACTTCTAATTACTGTCTCATTTCTGTCAATGTAGAGAGAAGCCAACTCCCCGTGGCGACGTCACAGAGGCATTTACCAACATGTAGAGTTGGATTCAGCCTGTGAGCAGTGTTCACTGAGCTCAGCCAGGTCTGAGTCGATGCACACTAATAGCGGAGTTCTTTAATTATAATTATCAATTGTTAAAGCCCAAGAAAGGACATTTTGCCTTTTTCAATGAGCATCTTTGATATGATGAAAATCTTTGGTATAAATGGACACTTTCCTTTCCCAACATTTTCTGATATGCCCAAGGCATTACAATGTAATTACCAACATTCACATTGCAAAAATCAATTTGAAGAGTTGCAAACTTATTAAACATTAAAATAAAGCATTTCCTGTCCTGTGACTGTGATTAATATCCATAACCAAATGAGTTGGGTAGGAATCGAGGGGTGTGAAGGTTGAGCTAAGCTGCAAAATCATTAACCACATGTAGAAGTCACTTCCTTACAAGAATTCTAATTCCGGCCACTCACTTGCAAAGGCTTTTCCAGGCAGGGCATCATGAAATGGAGTAAAAATAATCATTAGTGAGTAAACCAGCAACAATATTAAGGCTTTCAGTAATTCCACTTAGTACTGAAGCCGGATATATGGAGGATCTGTTAGTAATGAGGGTAGACAGGATGCTGGGACTTCAAAGGTTTTCCTCTGGCAGCTTTAAGTTTATGATGCCATTGCTAGAACCTTGTATAATAGCCTTTCACTCAGGCCAACCCCAATAGAAAAGAATTTCCAAGGAAAATCATCAACAATATAATACCAGAGGAGTATAGAAGAACTGCTTGTATTCCTTCACCATATTCTCATTGCTATTTGCATTGATCTGTTATTTTTATTTCAAATCAATTATGCTTTGTTTGATTAGCTGATTCTCAAAAAGAGTGTGATGTACTCATACAGTAATACTTTATTGAGGGGCTGTTATGTGTCAGATCCCATACTAGGTATGGGAAATACTAAGACGAATTGGGGAAACAATCTGTGTCCTTGAGGAGCTAAAGTTATATATTATATCTTATTTATTTAGAAACATAATATCAGAGTTACAGCTCAGATCATAGCCAACTTCTTTTTTTTAAGATTTATTTATTTATTTGAGAGAGAGAATGAGAGAGAGAGAGAGAGAGAGCATGAGAGGGGGTTGGGTCAGAGGGAGAAGCAGACTCCCTGCTGAGCAGGGAGCCCAATGCAGGACTCGATCCCGGGACTCCAGGATCATGACCTGAGCCGAAGGCAGTCGCTTAACCAACTGAGCCACCCAGGACCCCATAACAAACTTCTGATACCAGGAAGGCACTTATTAGAATATTTGAAATGACACAAAAATGGATTTGCAAGGTCATTCAGTCTATATCCAGCTTTAATACTGGACTACCTCTAAACTTTTCTAAAATTGTTTTCTCTCAACATGTTCTCTGAAGTACTATAGTAGAGTAGAAAATCCAAAAAAAAAAAAAAAAAAGAATTGAGTCAAAAGGCTGACAGCCAGGATTGTGCTATGCCACTTTCTGAAAGTATAAACTGAGAAAACTGTTTTACCTACTACAACAAAATTGGTTCTCATTACTGAATATTGATTATATATTCAGATTGATACTAAATGTGTATATGTCTTATTCATTACATCCATATAACCACTTATGAGAAATGTTTTGGTACCATATCTCATTTTACAGATAAGAAAGGAAATTGAGGGTTAGAGTGATTAAGAATATTACACAGTGTCAAAGACCTAAGTAGCCAAGCTGGGGATCAGGGTGAAGCTAGGTGAATTTGACAGTAAAACCCACATTCTTACTTTTGGTACCTTCCTACTGATCCTCATTTAGGGCTCCATCTATTTTAGCTATAGCCTTGCAAGTAGTGTCTCTATCTCCAGTCTTTTCTCACCTCAAAGTCATCTTCATTCAGTTGCCAGAGTGATCTATTTAAAATGTAGACCTGACCATATTCCACTGCTGCCTAAAACCCCTCAGTAGGACCTTGTCATCTTCTCAAGAGGAAACATCCTCTAAGGAACAAATGCCTACCTCCACCATGGCTTACTTAACTACGGCACAGGGCCATCACTTTCTGCATATCTCCCTTATCCTTTTTTTTTTTTCCAGAGACTTCACTGCCTTCTCACACATGGCCCATAATTTAATCACAATGGGAGATGAAGGTAATTTGCTCTCACAAGATGATTAGAGTGTTCTATTCAAATTTGAATCAGTTTTTCACAAAATCTTTATACTCTGATATTATGGGTACTATTAATGCTTAAAACGTCTACTAGTGTTGAACTTTTATTTGTCCTAAGAACTAATGGAGGAATCCTTACTCAATTATCTCATCAATTTCCTCTGAACAAATTTCAGAAGAGAATCTTAACTTGCCTTTAAGCAAGAAGGTAAGCTTATATAAACACATTTGAAAAACTTCAGTGAACCAAAAAGGCTAAACGCACATTGGTTAGGCTAGAAAATTAACATAGTATGCTAATCTTATAACCACCCGAATATCTCAGGGAAATAGGAATTTATTTTTGTTGTAAACTGTGATACTTAAGGAATTTAATGTAGTACGTTAATATTTCTGAGCTTTACAGACAAGCAATTCTATTTAGTTAAAACTATCTAATTAAAAAATAAACACAATTATCACATTAATTGAAATCTTAATTTATGCAAAACTTTTTTCTCTTTACTAATATTGCATTAGTAATAAATTTTATCAAGGAATATATTTTATTTCCTTTTTTTTCCTAAGCCCTGTGGCATTTTTCATGGGTATTTGCTATTTTAAAATACAAAGATATTTTGAGTCTTTTTTGTAAGTGTGATATACTGGAAGTTGATAAACCTTTGTTCAAATTTACTCAAGGCATTTTATAATTATGCTCTCATTTAGGTTTTTTTTTTTTTTGACACGTGAAGAAAGAAGGAATTTTCTTCTGTTTCACAAAGAAAGAAAGCAGTTAGGTCTGGTGACAGCATTCAAATACTATAGCAAGTGACAATTCTAGAAGAAACTAATAATCACAACTGTGAAAGATCATTCCTTATTTGTAACTGTGATGGAAATTATTTGTTAACAATTATCACTTCTCTCTGTGTCCTTGCTGTTTCTCTGGCCCCATTAATCTTGAGTGGCCATGGGATTTGCTTTGAGCAAGGAAATGTGGATGAAAATGACATTTTAAATAGATCACTCTGGCAACACCTAGAAAAAGATTTGGAGAATGTGTATTTCTATTTCCCCTCTTAATTTTGTCCTTTGACATGAGAGACCATGTTTCCAATGGGGCTGTCCTTCAGCATATGTCCCAGATGAAAAAGAAATATGGAGCAATTCCATATCATCACAGAACCCGGAACTTCAGCTCTAACCCCCAGCTGACATGATGTGAACAACAAAAAAAAACTTGTTATTGTAACATTGAGTTTGCTATTTTGCAGCATAACCTAGTAAAATTGACCAATAGTATTTCCTTTCAAAGTCTGTTTAGAAATTTATGTCAGTTTCAACATTTTACCCTACAGTTTACAAAAGCTCTTTGTAAGAGTTTTGGTAATTAAAATTATGAAAAAATAAATTTAATAATAAATAAGTTTAATAAAAATAATTTAGAAATAAATTTTTAAAAGCAGACAGAAAACTTGTACACTGAAAACTATAAAACATTGCTGAAAGAAATTAAAGAAGACATGAATAAATGGAAAGACATCCTATGTTCATGGATTGAAAGACTTAATATTGTTATGATGACACTGATACCCAAAGCAATCTATAGTTTCAATACAGTCCCTATCAAAATTCCATTGGCATTAAGTTTTTTTGCTTGCTTGCTTGTTTGTTTCAGAAAGAGGGAAATCCATGCTAAAATACATACAGAATCTCAAAGGATTCTGGGTAGCTGAAACAAACTTGGAAAAGAGAAAAGCTGGAGGACAACTACTTCCTGGTTTCAAAACTTACTGCAGAGCTACAGCAATAAAAGCAGTGTGGTACTGGCATAAATATAGACATGGACTTATGGAACAAAACAGAAAGCCCAGAAAGGAACCCTCATATTTTTGGTCAACTGATTTTGACTAGGATGCTAAAACCATTCACTGGTGAAAAGAGAATCTTTTCAATAAATGTTGCTGGGAAAACTAGATATCCACATGCAAAGAATGAATTTGTACCCTGAACTTACACTATATACAAAAATCAACTCAAAAATGGATCAAAACCTAAATATAAAGAGCCAAAACTATGAAACTTTTAAAGGAAATAATAAGGAGAAACCTTTATGAAACTGATTTTGGCAGTGATTTCTTAGATATGACACCAAGCACAGGCAACAAAAGAAAAAATAGATTAACTGAGCTTCATCAAAATTAAAAACTTCTTTGCATGAAAGGATACCATCAAAAGAGTGAAAAGACAAACCACATAATTGGAGAAAACATTTGAAAAATATATATCTGGTAAGAGATTTTTATCTAAAATATGCTAAGTACCTACAATTCAACAACAACAAAACAAATAATTTAATTCAAAAATGGGCAAAGGAGAACTTGAATAGCCACTTCTCCAGAGAAGATATACAAAAGGCCAAAAAACATATGAAAAGATTCTCAGTGTCTTGACTGGATCATTTGTTCTTTGGGTGTTGAGTTTGATAAGTTCTTTATAGATTTTGGACACTAGCCCTTTAATGGGCAGAAGACATGAACAGACATTTTTCCAAAGAAGACATCCAAATGGCCAACAGACACATGAAAAAGTGCTCAACATCGCTCGGCATCAGGGAAATCCAAATCAAACCTCAATGAGATACCACCTCACACCAGTCAGAATGGCTAAAATTAACAAGTGAGGAAATGACAGAGGTTGTTGGTGATACGGAGAAAGGGGAACCCTCCTACATTGTTGGTGGGAATGCAAGCTGGTGCACACTCTGGAAAACAGTATGGAGGTTCCTCAAAAAGTTGAAAATAGAACTGCCCTGCGACCCAGCAATTGCACTACTGGGTATTCACCCCAAAGATACAAATGTAGTGATCTGAAGGGGTACATTCACCCTGATATTTATAACAGCAATGTCCACAATAGCCAAACTATGGAAAGAGCCAAGATGCCCATCAACAGATGAATAGATAAAGAAGATGTGGTATATATGTACAGTGGAATATTATGCAGCCATCAAAAGAAATGAAATCTTGCCATTTGCAATGACATGGATGGAACTGGAGGGTATTATGCGGAGCAAAATAAGTCAGTCAGAGAAAGACATGTATCATATGATCTCACTGACATGAGGAATTCTTAATCTCAGGAAACAAACAGTGTTGCTGGAGTGGTGGGGGGTGGGAGGGATGGAGTGGCTGGATGATAGACATTGGGGAAGATATGTGCTACGGTGAGTGCTGTGAATTGTGTAAGACTGTTGAATCATAGACCTGTACCTCTAAAACAGATAAGACATTATTTGTTAAAAAAAAAAAAAAAGAAGATAGTAGGAAGGGAAAAATGAAGGGAGGGACATCGGAGGGAGAGACATACCATGAGAGACTATGGACTCTGAGAAACAAACTGAGGGCTCTAGAGGGGAGGGGGGTGGGGGGATGGGTTAGCCTGGTGATGGGTATTAAAAAGGGCACGTATTGAATGGAGCACTGGGTGTTACACGCAAACAATGAATCATGGAACACTACATCAAAAACGAATGATGTAATGTATGGTGATTAACATAACATAATAAAATAAAATTTAAAAAAAGATTCTCAGTGTTATTAGTCATTACAGAAACACAAATCAGGGCGCCTGGGTGGCTCAGTTGGTTAAGCGACTGCCTTCGGCTCAGGTCATGATCCTGGAGTCCCGGGATCGAGTCCCGCATTGGGCTCCCTGCTCGGCGGGGAGTCTGCTTCTCCCTCTGACCCTCCCCCCATCTCATGTGCTCTCTCTCTCTCATTCTCTCTCTCTCTCAAATAAATTAAACATCTTAAAAAAAAAAAGAAACACAAATCAAAGCCACAATGAGATATCACTGCACACCTATTAAAATAGCTTTTATCAAAACATGGAAAATAACAAGTATTGACAAGAATGTAGGAACTTTTGTGTATTGCTGGCGGTAATATAAAATAGTACAACCACTCTGTAAAAGAGTTTGGCAATTCCACTCTTAGGTATACACCTGGAAGAATCCCAAACAAGTCAGATACTTGTACACTAATGGTCACAACAGCATTATTTACAATATCCAAAAGATGGAAACAACACAAATGCCCATCAATGGATGACTAGAAAAACCAAAAATGTAACGTAGACGAATATACAATAGAATAATATTTAGCCTTAAAAAGAATGAAATTTTCATATATGCTACAATGTGAATGAAACTTGAAGACATGGCTAAGTGAAATTAAAGGACAAAACTATGATTCCACTTATATCAGGTACCTAGAGGAGGCAAATTCATAGACATAGAAAGTAAACTAGAGAGCCAAGGACTGGGGGAAGAAGAGAATGGGGAGTTATTGTTTAATAACCAAATTGTTAATAACTATATATCATCACAGTTATATGTAGTTATATTATTATAATTATATTGTTAATAACTGCAACTATATTGTTAATGGGTACAAATTTCTGGGATGATGCAAATATTCTGAAAATAGTCATGATGGTTACACAACACTGTGAATGAAATTAATGAAACTGGGTTGTACACTTAAAAATCTTTAAAGTGGTAAATTTTATCTTCTATATATTTTACCACAATAGAAAAGAGATTGGTAAATCTCTGACATGGCAAACTGTGGGTCAAATTATTTATTGAGTGTAATATTATGTCTCAGATGCTGTGCTAGGCACATAACTCATCTTCTTTTATTCGATGATCACAAAAACTCTGAGACGGTCTTCTTTCTGTCTTAACATGTGAGGAACATGAAAATAAGGGATGTTAAATAATTGACCACATGGGGTGCCTGGGTGGTTCAGTTGGTTAAGCGACTGCCTTTGGCTCAGGTCATGGTCCTGGAGTCCCTCAATCAAGTCCTGCATCGGGCTTCCTGCTCAGCGAGGAGCCTGCTTTTCCCTCTAACCCTCCCCCCCCTCATATACTCTCTCTCCCTCTCTCATTCATGCTCTCTCAAAAAAATAAATAAATATTTTAAACAAACAAACAAACAAACAAATAATTGACCACAATTACACAGCTACTGTGTGACAGAACCCAGGGTCTAATCCATGGTTGCTTGAACACAAAGACCATATTCTTCTAGCTTCACATGCTGTCTTCCGCATAAGCATTTCCATCCCTGCCCATGCTCCCAGAATACTGAATGTTTTAAAGGGTGTAAATCACTTTTGTTGAGTCTTCTACTTTTAAAACACTTACACATGAAAGTCTATAAGTTAATTTTTGTTTTGTTTTCACAGATATAAAAAGTAAGGCTTACTACCTTTTTAATCTCTCTAATGATAATACAGAGAGTGAGGATGATACAACATGGTGAAATAATTATAACTGCTGGCTTTAGAGTGAGACTGTTAGTTCAATCTTGGCTCCATAGAGTGACCTGCTAGGTGATAATGGACAGGTTACTTAACTTATCTGTCTTTCAGTCCTCTCATCTTCAAAAATAAAGATGATAGCATTACCTTTACCATATAATTCATATGAGGATAAAATGAAATTAATTCAGAACGAGGAGCAAGATGGCAGAGGAGTAGGAGACCTGGGTTTCGTCTGGTCTCAGGAATTCAGCCTGATAGGGAACAAACCATTCTGAACACCTATGAATCCACCTATATTTTAAAAGTACTTGGTAGTGTAACTCCACAAGGAACTACAATCATTCATGAGAAAATGTTAGACACTAAGAAACCAAGATGACTATAGCAAAAAAGCTATATCATTTATAACCATGAATCACAGTTTTGTGAAAGCTAACTATGAGAATCATATTTATTTGATACTGTAGTTTTCTATCAATTCATTCATGACATGTAAAATTTTAAAAATAGATCTGTTAGGGGGCGGAGCAAGATGGCAGAGGAGTAGGAGACCTAGATTTTGTCTGGTCTCAGGAATTCAGCTGGATAGGGAACAAACCATTCTGAACACCTACGAATTCAACAGGAGATCGAAGAGAAGAATAGCAACAACTCTCTGAACAGAAAAGCGACCACTTACTGGAAGGTAGAACGTGTGGAGAAGTGAATCCGAGGTGATATTCGGGAGGATAGACGGCGGGGGAGGGCGCCTCCGTCGGCTGCTTCTGGCAAGCGATAGAGCCGCGGAGCACAATATCGGAACTTTTAGAAGTTGGCTTGGCTGAGGGACGTCGCTCCAGTGGCTAAGCGGGAGGTGGAACCCTCGCGGGACAGTGTGTTCTCAGGACCCTCGGGATCACAGAAAGACCGGGGGTGCTTGAGTGCAGCAGAGCTCCCAGGTATTGGAGCGGGGAAGCCAGCTGCGGAGACGGAGCCGAAGCACGGGCTCTCAGCTCGGGGTTGCCATAAACTGTGATCCGCGACCCAGTCGGGCCACTGCTCCTCCAGCAGGAACCCAACAAGTGGCAGAGCCGGGGAGACTCCCCTTCCTTCCCTGGGAGGAGCAGAGAGGGAGCACACTGCAGGGCTCTGCTGGGTTTGGAGACTCCACATGGGGTCGGGTGCCAGAGATAGAAACACTCGGTCACAGGCCGGGTGAGCACAGAGTGCGGCCTGAGATCGTGGACACGGGAGTGACTGCTTTTCTATGGGGGTGCAAGGAGGAGCGGGGTCCCGAGTTCTCAGCTCCTCTCGGCGGAGATTGGGAGGCCACCATTTTAACTCTGGTCCTCCAAAGCTGTACCAAGAGCTTGGAAGGAACAAAAGCACCAGAGAGCAAACCTGAGCAGATTGCTTAGCCCAGACCAACAAGGGCGGGGCAATTCCGCCTCCAGCAAAGACATTTGGGAACCACGGCAACAGGCCCCTCCCCCAGAAGATCAGCACGAACAGCCGGCAAGCCAAGAGCAAGTTTACTGATCAAGGAGAACCGGAGAACTCCAGCGCTGGGAGAATATTGCACATAGAATTCATGGCTTTTTTACCATGATTTATTAGTTTTTCAAAGTTGATTTTTTTTTAACTGTTTTTTTTTTTTGGATTTTTCTTTTTCCCTTTTTCAACCAACATCTTATCAATCCCTTTTCTTAAAAAAGAAAATTTTTTTCATTTTTTAGAGTCATATTTTATCCCTTCATAGTAGTTACCCTTATTTTTGGCATATATATATATATAAGTTGTTCTCTCTTTAAAATTTTGAGATACAGTTTCTTCTAACAGATCAAAAATACACTAAATCACCAGTGTATGGCTTTGTTCTAGGCTCCTGCCTGATCACATTCTCTCCCTTTTCTTTCTTCCTTTTCTTCTTTGTTTTTTAGTCTTCTTCTTTCTTTTTTCAAACAACTTCTTATCTTATCAATTCCTTTTATAAAATCTTTTATAATTTTTATCTTTACAGTCCTCTTCCATCCTTTCATTGTAGCAACCCTTATATTGTACATATATAAGTCTTTCTTCCTTTAAAATTTTAGAAGTCACTTTCTTCTAACAGACCAAAATACGCCCAAAATCTAGTGTGTGGCACTGATCTATACACTAGTCTGAACATATTTGATCATTTCTGTTTTTTTTTGTTTTGTTCTGTTTTCATTTGTTTCTATCTTTTTCGTTCTCTTTTTTCTTTTTTTTTCTCTTTCTTTTTTCTTTCTTTCCCTTTCTTTTCCCCTGTTTCAGGCCTTTTCTGATTTGTATAGAGTATATTTGCTGGGGACGTTGTTAACCTGTTAGCATTTTGCTCTCTCATTCATCTATTCTCCTCTGGACAAAATGACCAGACGAAAAAATCACCTCAGCAAAAAGAACAAGAGGTAGTACTGTCTGCCAGGGACCTACTCAACGGACATTAGTACGATGTCAGACCTAGAGTTCAGAATCATGACTTTAAAGATACTAGCTGGGCTTGAAAAAAGCGTGGAAGTTATTAGAGACACTCTTTCTGGAGAAATAAAAGAACTAAAATCTAACCAAGTCGAAATAAAAAAGGCTATTAATGAGATGCAATTAAAAAATGGGGACACTAACTGCTAGGATAAATGAGGCAGAAGAGAGAATCAGCGATATAGAAGACCAAATGATGGAAAATAAAGAGGCTGAGAAAAAGAGAGAAACAACTACATGATCACGAGGGCAGAATTCGAAAGATAAGCAATACGATAAGATGAAACAACATTAGAATAATTGGGATCCCAGAAGAAGAAGAAAGAGACAGAGGGGCAGAAGGTATATTGGAGCAAATTATAGCAGAGAATTTCCCTAATGTGGGGAAGGAAACAGGCATCAAAATCCGGAAGGCACAGAGAACCCCTGTCAAAAACAATAATAATAGGTCAACACCCCGACATCTAATAGTAAAACTTACGAGTCTCAGAGACAAAGAGAAAATCCTGAAAGCAGCTCGGGAGAAGAGATATGTAACCTATAATGGTAGAAACATTAGATTGGCAACAGACCTCTCCACAGAGACCTGGCAGGCCAGAAAGGACTGGCATGAGATCTTCAGAGCACTAAACAAGAAAAATATGCAGCCAAGAATACTATATCCAGCTAGACTGTTATTGAAAATAGAAGGAGAGACAAAAAGCTTCCAGGACAAAGAAAAACTAAAGGAATTTGCAAACATGAAATCAGCCGCACAAGAAATATTGAAAGGGGTCTTCTAAGCAGAGAGCCTAAAAAGCAGCATAGACCAGAAAGGAATACAGACAATATACAGTAACAGTCACCTTACAGGCAATACAATGGCACTAAATTCATATCTTTCAATAGTTACCCTGAAAGTAAATGGGATAAATGCCCCAATCAAAGACACAGGCTATCAGATTGGATTAAAAAACAAGACCCATCCATATGCTGTCTGCAAGAGACTCATTTTAGACCCAAAGACACCCCCCACATTGAAAGTGAGGGGGTGGAAAACAATTTACCATGCTAATGGACACCAAAAGAAAGCTGGGGTGGCAATCCTTATATCAAACAAATTAGATTTTAAAACAAAGACTGTAATAAGAGATGACGAAGGACACTATATCTTACATAAAGGGTCTATCCAACAAGAAGATCTAACAATGGTAAATATCTATGCCCCGAACATGGAAGCAGCCAATTATATAAGGCAATTAATAACAAAAGCAAAGAAACACATTGACAACAATACAATAAGAGTGAGGGATGTTAACAACTCCCTGACTGAAATGGACAGATCATCTAAGCAAAAGATCAACAAGGAAATAAAGACTTTAAATGACACACTGGACCAAATGGACTTCACAGACATATTCAGAACATTACATCCCAAAGCAATGGAATACACATTCTTCTCTAGTTCCCATGGAACATTCTCCAGAATAGATCACAACCTAGGTCACAAATCAGGTCTCAACTGGTACCAAAAGATTGGGATCATTCCCTGCATATTTTCAGACCACAATGCTTTGAAACTAGAACTCAATCACAAGAGGAAAGTTGGAAAGAACTCAAATACATGGAGGCTAAAGAGCATCCTACTAAAGAATGAAGGGGTCAACCAGGAAATTAAAGAAGAATTAAAAAAAATTTCATGGAAACCAATGAAAATGAAAACACAACTGTTCAATCTTTGGGATACAGCAAAGGCAGTCCTAAGAGGAAAGTATATAGCAATACAAGCCTTTCTCAAGAAACAAGAAAGGTCTCAAATACACAACGTAACCCTACACCTAAAGGAGCTGGAGAAAAACAGCAAATAAAGCCTAAACCCAGCAGGAGAAGAGAAATCATAAAGATCACAGCAGAAATCATGCAATAGAAACCAAAAGAACAGTAGAACAGATCAACGAAACCAGGAGCTCGTTCTCTGAAAGAATTAACAAGATTGATAAACCCCTGGCCAGACTTATCCAAAAGAAAAGAAAAATGACCCAAATCAACAAAATCATGAATGAAAGAGGAGAGATCACAACAAACACCAAAGAAATACAAACAATTATAAGAACATATTATGAGCAACTCTATGCCAGCAAATTAGATAACCTGGAAGAAATGGGTGCATTCCTAGACATGTATCAACTACCAAAATTGAACCAGGAAGAAATAGAAAACCTGAACAGACCTATAACCATTAAGGAAATTGAAGCAGTCATCCAAAATCTCCCAACAAACAAAAGCCCAGGGCCAGATGGCTTCCCAGGGGAATTCTACCAAACATTTAAAGAAGAATTAATACCTATTCTCCTGAAACTGTTCCAAATATTAGAAATGGAAGGAAAACTTCCAAACTCATTTTATGAGGCCATCATTACCTTGATCCCAAAACCAGACCAAGACCCCATCAAAAAGGAGGACTACAGACCAATATCCTTGATGAGTATGGATGCAAAAATTCTCACCAAAATTCAAGCCAGTAGGATCCAACAGTACATTAAAAGGATTATTCATCATGACCAAGTGGGATTTATCCCTGGGCTGCAAGGATGGTTCAACATCCGCAAATCAATCAACGTGATACAACACATTAACAAAAGAGGGAACAAGAATCATATGATCCTCTCAATAGATGCAGAAAAAGCATTTGACAAAGTACAGCATCCTTTCTTGATCAAAACTCTTCAGAGTATAGGGATAGAGGGTAGATACCTCAATATCATAAAAGCCATCTATGAAAAACCTACAGCGAATATCATTCTCAATGGGGAAATGCTGAGAGCTTTTCCCCTAAGGTCAGGAATGCAGCAGGGATGTCCACTATAACCATTGCTATTCAACATAGTATTAGAAGTCCTAGCCACAGCAATCAGAAAACAAAAAGAAATCAAAGGCATCCAAATTGGCAAAGAGGAAGTCAAACTCTCACTCTTTGCAGATATAATACTGTATGTGGATAACCCAAAAGACTCCACCCCAAAACTGCTAGAACTCATACAGGAATTCGGTAAGGTGGAAGGATATAAAATCAATGCACAGAAATCAGTGGCATTCCTATACACCAACAACAAGACAGAAGAGAGACAAATCAAGGAGTCGATCCCATTTACAATTGCACCCAAAACCATAAGATACCTAGGAATAAATTTAACCAAAGAGTCAAAGGATCTGTACTCAGAAAAGTATAAAATACTCATGAAAGAAATTGAAGAAGACACAAAGAAATTGAAAAACGTTCCATGCTCATGGATTGGAAGAACAAACCTTGTGAAGATGTCAATGCTACCTAAAGCAATCTACACATTCAATGCAATCCCCATCAATAAACCATCCACTTTTTTCAAAGAAATGGAACAAATAATCCTAAAATTTATATGGAACCAGAAGAGACTCAGAATAGCCAGAGGAATGTGGAAAAGAAAAGCAAAGCTGGCGGCATCACAATTCCGGACTTCCAGCTCTATTACAAAGCTGTCATCATCAAGACAGTATGGTACTGGCACAAAAACAGACACATAGATCAATGGAACAGAATACAGAGCCCAGAAATGAACCCTCAACTCTCTGGTCAACTCAGCTTTGACAAAGTAGGAAAGAATGTCCAATGGCAAAAAGACAGTCTCTTCAACAAATGCTGTTGGGAAAATTGGACAGCCACATGCAGAAGAATGAAACTGGACCATTTCCTTACACCACACACAAAAATAGACCCCAACTGGTTGAAAGACCTAAACGTGAGACAGGAGTCCATCAAAATCCTAAAGGAGAACACAGGTAGCTACCTCTTTGACCTCAGCCACAGCAACTTCTTCCTAGAAGCATCGCCAAAGGCAAGGGAAGCCAGGGCAAAAATGAACTATTGGGATTTCATCAAGATAAAAAGCTTTTGCACAGCAAAAGAAATAGTCCACAAACCCAAAAGGCAACCGACAGAATGAGAGAAAATATTTGCAA
The DNA here is from genome assembly GCF_009762305.2 of Zalophus californianus. Taxonomy (NCBI): domain Eukaryota; kingdom Metazoa; phylum Chordata; class Mammalia; order Carnivora; family Otariidae; genus Zalophus; species Zalophus californianus. The sequence continues at coordinate 33,506,665 of NC_045605.1, forward strand.
ATGACATATCAGATAAAGGGCTAGTATCCAAAATCTATGAAGAACTTATCAAACTCAACACCCAAAGAACAAATAATCCAATCAAGAAATGGGCAGAAGACATGAACAGACATTTTTCCAAAGAAGACATCCAAATGGCCAACAGACACATGAAAAAGTGCTCAACATCGCTCAGCATGAGGGAAAACCAAATCAAAACCTCAATGAGATACCACCTCACAGCAGTCAGAATGGCTAAAATTAACAAGTCAGGAAACGACAGATGTTGGCGGCGATGCAGAGAAAGGGGAACCTTTCTACACTGTTGGTGGGAATGCAAGCTGGTGCAACCACTCTGGAAAACAGTATGGAGGTTCCTCAAACAGTTGAAAATAGAGCTACCATACGATCCAACAATTGCACTACTGGGTATTTAACCCAAAGATACAAATGTAGGTATCCGAAGGGTTACCCCAATATTCATAGCAGCAATGTCCACAATGGCCAAAGTGTGGAAAGAGCCAAGATGTCCATCGACAGATGAATGGATAAAGAAGAGGTGGTATATATACACAATGGAATATTATGCAGCCATCAAAAGGAATGAGATCTTGCCATTTGCAATGATGTGGATGGAAATGGAGGGTGTTATGCTGAGTGAAAATAGTCAATCAGAGTAATACATGTATCATATGACCTCACTGATATGAGGACTTCTTAATCTCAGGAAACAAACTGAGGGTGCTGGAGTGGTGGGGGGTGGGAGGGATTGGGTGGCTGGGTGATAGACATTGGGGAGGTTATGTGCTATGGTGAGCGCTGTGAATTGTGTAAGACTGTTGAATCACAGTTCTGTACTTCTGAGACAAATAATGTAATATATGTTAAAAAAAAAAAAGAAGAAGAAGATAGCAGGAGGGGAAGAATCAAGGGGAATAAGTCGGAGGCGGAGACAAACCATGAGAGATGATGGACTCTGAAAAACAAACTGAGGGTTCTAGAGGGGAGGGTGGTGGGGGGATGGATTAGCCTTGTGATGGGTCTTAAAGAGGGCACATTCTGTGTGGAGCACTGGGTGTTATGCACAAACAATGAATCATGGAACACTACATCAAAAACTAATGATGTAATGTATGGTGATAAACATAATAATAAAAAAAGAAAAAATAAATTTAAAAAAATGAAATTAATTCAGAAAAATATTTAGATCACTGTCTAGCACAGAATAAGCAGTGATATTAGCTATACCTTTATCTTTGTTCCCTGAGACCAGACTTCTGACACGCTTTTATTGGGTTAAATAATAATCTTTGGCTGACTATATGTTTAGTGACTGCCAAATGCCAGTAATCTTACATCCTAGACTATATAGTTTACATAAGTACATTATTTTATATTATGTATGTATTTGTTTATTACATATGTTTTTTTCCAGTAGAGGGTACATTTCTGAATATAAAAACGTTTTAGAATTTGTACTATCATTTACAGTTGTGAAAAGTGTCTAACACTTTATATGAACGATGCTATGTAGTCAATATTTGTTGATTTCAATGGAATTGATTTCAATTGAATTGTCTCAATTTTTTTTGAAATTTAGAAATAACGTTTTAACTTTACAACTACATTTCAAGGTAAGAGGAGAATTTCATTAAGGAAGAATCAGGTGAAACAACAATTTTTTTAAAAAAGTGCAAAAAGAAATGTTAACTTCTTTTAATTCAGGAAATTTGGAATATATTTTCCACCTAGAATTTTTGTCTACTTTTTTATGATTGGGCAGATCAACTGGTTTTTGATTAATTTTGCTTGACTCTGTTTCTGTATAGTGGGAGAAATACATTCTAGCATTGTACACATAATTCTAAGGGTTCCGAGATAGCCAGATAAAATCTAATTGTATAATTATACAAATAATCAATGCTAACAAGTAAATTAGTAGACTGAATAATTCAAGCTAAATACAGTCACATATAATCTAATACTTGCCAAATATAATAAATCTATATTCCATAATTTGGATTTTGCATTTAATTTTGAAATAATGTTTGCCTTCTGATTCTCAGTGCTCTTCCAGTTTAATGGTGTCTCAAGCTAATCTTGGGATGAGACTCCTAGTAGATTTAAAAGGACAGTTCTTAAAGATTATTAATAGAATTAAGGCATTTTCCGAAGTATAATCAGAAGAAATACACAAGTAGTTAAAAGGGGAAACATTTAAATTAGAGATTATTTTATTTCATTTTCGTCTTTAGAGTTGTTTCAGTCTTTCAAAATTTTTAAAAGGAAAGACTTGTAGAGTCTTAATGTTGAACACATGTAAAGTGAATCACAGTTGAAAAGTGGCAATGGGGAGGGAGAGGGTGAGAGAATACCTTGTCCTTTCTTACACATAATTTCTAAGTGTCCTCTATTCTAAGGTAACAATAAATAATATTAACTTACATTTATTGTAACACCTGTCCCTTCAGAAATTATTTTCACATAATCTCATTTGATTTATACAAGTGAGCTAAAACCCACTCTAATGAAAGTTTATTTTTCTATTGTTTTGCATGCACTGTAGCTATAATTTCTACTTTTAATAGTCCATTGAGAACTAATCATCTCTACTCTGATTTTCAATGCTGTGTTAGTTGTTTGTGTTAGAAATAAATCTGCTTACGTGTGTGTATGTATGTGTATGTGTGTATTTTTGAGCTTGCAAAGAAGTTCTGTGCTACCAAGTATATAATTGTGCTGATTTAATTTCAGTTATAAAGGAAAATCTTATTTAAGGTCATAGGTATCAATCAGCTGTCTATATGGTTCCTAGTATATGCTGAATATAAAGGGATGTTGGAGGATGGAAATGAGAAAAAGAAATAAGGCTTGGGAAGCAACAAGGTGTTAGTACTAAGAGAGCAGGATTGGAGTTACAAAGCTGTGAGTTCAAACGCCACTTCCATCCTTGACCCATTAAATATCCTTGGGCAAGTTACTTAAGCTCTCTGAGTGTGTTTCCCATATTTAAATAGGAATATTAAAATTTACCTAACTGGGTTACTCAATTACATTGAATTATATTAAAACAAAATTAAATTAAAAGCTTGGCATAAAATAGATAATTGCTAGTTGTTAGTTTCCTTCTCCTGTACTTGGCAATCTTGAAGCTTGGTGGTATCTACATATATTTATCACTGATTTAAATAAAGATTATTTCATTCTTCCAAATGTTGGGGAAAGACAGTCTTTAAAAATAGAAGCTTAATTTAAAACCAAATAAAGAAACTAATTATTTCTTTTATCAAATCCTGCCAAATGAGAAAGTTCATTTACTTTACTAATAATCCCATTAATATAAGTGACTTAATATAATTCAATTTTCTCCCTTCTTGGATTTATTATTAAAGGAAACGCACCCTAAGAGTATTGATAGAGCCATGAGCAAACTTCTTTCAGTTAATTATTTGAAAAACAAAGTCCTTGTCTTGTACACCATAGGTACTCAATATTTGTGTTGATAATGTTGGGAAAGGTTTAAATGAAAGGTGGGGCTATCAAAGTACTGCTGACAAGTATGTAAAAACATGGGTTTGGATTAATAAAATTAACTGATTAAAATTGAACATACTTTATCAATAAGCCTTCTCTACTTCAGCTTTCTCAGCTATAAAGCCAGAGATTATAGTCTGTATTCTGTGTGGTTAAATGCTGTCAGTCACATAGTAAATGCTCAGTAAAGAATGGCTGCTATGATTACTTCAAAAGACATTCATGTATGATTTGTAGAGTTCTGAAAGTACATTTAAAAAATGTCTTTTTCTAACATCAGGAACCCTGAAAGGCATATTAAAATTTCTTTGGTTTAAGGTATTATATCTTATATAAAGAAAACATGTCCCTATTGGAATTAAATGGAACGTGACAGGTGCATATGGAACCACAGGGAAAATGAAAAATTAGAAGCCAGTATTGTGGGTCACTGTCTAAAGAGAACCTGGTCATAATAACAGTAGGAACTTTAGGCACCTGGGAACTAAAACCTGATTAAAGGTACCAAGTCCCTGCACAAAATTATTTTTCAGAGTATTGCTAAAGTTAATATGAAAATAATAAAAGAATAAAGACTACAAAGTTTTTTAACTACAAACTAAATAAAAGAGTCACATTTTCACAAGTGTAGGTGACAAACCACTCTACTTTTTCCAGATTACAACACCCTCCATTACCCAAAAGGTCCCCTTTAGTGTGTGTCAGAGAGGAAGTCTCTATAATGCTACCCTTTGTAACTCCAGGATTATTTTTGGGTCTCTGTGGCTATGAGATCAGATTCTATTTGCATTGGGGGTGCCTCTTGAAATTATCCTGGACTGAAGTTCTCTTATTTTGTTTGATCTCATGTGAAACCAATTTCAGGGAGATTTCCTAGAGCATAGGATTAATTTAGTAATGCTTTACTTAACTAACTAATTAATTATTCAAAATATATTTATTAATTCAATGCTTACTATCAGCAAAGCATGTTCTATAGTTTGAGAATTTGTTATTGAAACAAAACAAAATTGTTGACCACATGGAATATTTGTAGTATTGAGCAAAGCACACAGTAAACAAACAAACAAACATTTACTGATAAGTGTAAGTGAAGAAAATAAATCATGTTAAAATGGAAGAGAAGTAGAATTTGTGCTAGTTAAGATAATGAGATAAGGAAAGCCTTATCTAAGGAGTTGACTTTTTGATTGGATATGTAAATGAAATGAAGGGGCTAGGTAAAAGAATAACAGAAGTTGGGGCAATTCTAAGCAGAGTTAAGAGCAATTTTATTTTTTTATTTTATATTTTTATTTTTAAAGATTTTGTTTATTTATTTGACAGAGAGAGAGAGAGAGCACAAGCAGGAGGAGCAGCAGAGGGAGAGAGAAGCAGGCTTTCCACTGAGCAGGAAGCCTGATATGGGGCTTGATCCCAAGACCTGAGCCAAAGGCAGATGCTTAACTGACTGAGCCACCCAAGTGCCCCTTAATAGCAATTTTAAAGACCTTGAGATAGGTGAGCTTAAGGGATGTCAAGGAGACCTGTGTGTCTATAGTAAATAGAGAAAAGGAAAGAGTAGGAAGAAAGATAGTCAAGAAGCATAGATCATGAGGTTCCTGTGGACCATGGTTAAGAATTTTTTATGTTATTTTGTGTTATTTACAACCATGGCAGGGTTTTGAGCAGGGAGGTGTTATAATAAGATTTATATCTTGAAAGGATAACTTATGCTGCTCTGAGGTAAACTAGGAAAGCAAAGGTGAAGCAGGGACACCAGTTAGGAGGGGATTGCCATAGTTCAGGAGAGAGATTATGGTTGTCTGGACCATAGTACATGATGTAAAAAACACCACACTGTGTCAGGTACCCGGAATTCCCTAAGTTGTTCTATTTTGTAAGGATTATATATTCCACTAATAATTTATAGAATATAAATACAAATGAATATTTTTTCATCAGTTTGAAAGAGAAATAAAAATTTTATCAAAAGAGATTAATAAGGGGTCAAATCAGGAATTAATAGGATGACTTTGTGCCTCCACCATACCCCATTCAAGAAGTTGGAAATAGGAGCAAAAGTACTGGTAAAAAGAATAGATACAATGGGCCTTAGGCTGTGATTCCTCATTGCCATGGTCTGTAGGGCATTTAGGGAATCTTCAAGTTTACTGAGGGCATGGAGGTGCTGGGGGGTGGCTGGTGATGGCACTGAAGGAAGGAATTGCAGGTGTTTCAGAGCTCATATATCAGAGGATCTGTTGTATGAGAAAGAGCATTAAGTGGCTCTTCTACTCAGGGAGGGGAGGTGGTCATCCACATGCATTGACAAAGTCAACAAAACACCGCAAGGTGTTGACATTTGGTGACCAAAACTAAAGATGATGTTGACAGGTGGGACAAGACACTGCGGTCCCAAGGATAGCCCCAAAACCAGAGCCTTTCTCTACCCTTGTCACCACCATAAGAATACATAAGCCCCCATCTGCTTCCAGACATCTTGGAAAGGAGTGGTAGAAGATGATGATTCTTGCCTGGGAAGATAACATCTGTTAGAGAGTTCTGTGAGTCGGGTGAATATTTACTCACACAGAAATTGTGGAAAGTAGAGAAGACTGAGTTCTAGTTAGCAAATTTAATGTTTTTCTTGTTTTCTTCTCATTTTAGAAGTAGAACTCCAAAGCAACATGAGGTCAGTTTTAGAAAATGAAAGGAAACCCACATTTTGGCATATCTGCTTATCATTATTCAATGTCTATCTTTCTACATCAGTTATTGTTTCTACTATGTAAATTATAAGCGCTAAGTTAGAAAAATAAATATTTTATGGAAAAGAAAAGGAGCAGTAAAACCCATTTCAACTGCATTGATATTCTCAAAATACCTGTCTGTGCATGAGACATCCAATTTAAAGAGCTAAATACTTCAGCTGTAGTAGTCATCACAAATAGATAACATTTATTTCCAGATTGCCCTTCTAGTGATATAAGGTTGCTCTACAGCTTTTCAGAAAGGCTGGCTCTGTGACAACACAACAGGCTCTTCCAAGATTATTTGGATGTGTTCATATTCCCGGATATTCACGCAGCTATCATGTACACATCTGACACACTGAAGAATCGTGAACTTTCTAGCTTCATTTAATGCTGGGCATTTAATTGTCTCAATCTGTGTTATACATGGCACATATCCCTCTCTATTAATGGCATTCATCCTGTCAATGTTATCTGCTTTAGATTTCAATTTCCTAGGCAAGAGCAGTGTATTTTGTAGGAGAGTAAAAAGAATATTATAACCTTTCACTACCTTCTAATCAGGTTCTAGTTATAGTGGATATTTAACTCTATATTTTCAAACTCAACTCCATTGGAGGTCTGAGCTTCCTTGGCAGGTGCTGAGTGTATTTGGCAGGAAAACAAAAATAGAGATGTTTATAATCTTTTCGCATTTCTACTCAGATCATAGCCTCGGTAACGATGAACTCCATATTTTCAAACATGACTTCTATAACACTTCACTGGAGAATCTGAAATGTAGCATTGAATTTGGGGAGCTAGTCATAGAAGTATAGGCAAATTGGAGCCAAAATAGGAATGATTGTGTTTATGTGTTCACCTGTTTATACCATATTTTATTTCAAATAATACTGATGCTTAAGTATTTTATATATGAGTTATAATGAAACAATAAATTAAATGCAGAAGTAGGCATTTTTAAAATGAAAGAGAAATAAGATAGCACAGGAGGAATTGTGTACCACAACAACTATATTGTTTTTAAATTAGATAAGCCTGAATTTGAATATCAACTCCATCTGTCAGAGATTGCACAAACTTGGAAAGAGAAAGAATTCAAACTCTCTAAGCATTAGTGTCTATATCTTCAAAATGGAGCCAATAATTCAGACCTGTAATTTTATGATTAGTGACATAATGTATGCAAAACACTTAGGATACTAACTGGTTTAGTCTAGTAGTAGTACACAATAAAGTTCAATAATCACTAGAGCCATAGGAAGTTAAAATGGGACTTTGTTTTGGTTTCAGAAGAAAACCTCAGACAATAAATAGATGGCAAAAATTGCATATTCCAAAGTGAAGTGCTAGTTCACTTATCCTGGGTTTTCAAACCACTTTAGGTACCATCAGCTGAGCACATATCATCAATCCTTACAAGTTTACAAGGAGGCCAAGAGAAAAGTTGGAGACCACAAAGAGGATTTCATCAGAAAGATACAAATGTGCTGCAAGTACTCTCCAGTTGGTCCTCAAAGAGGGTGGTGATTGTTTTTCCTTCACATCAAGACTTTCAAGTGAGCCTTTAAAACTACTAGGAGAGCTTAATATGTGGCCATTGGAGCCTGTAGGTCTGAGTGGGCTATTTCTGACTCATCTCTGAGAAAATGAATCTATGGGTAGCTAGATGAAAGAGTCTCTGACAGCAGAACACAGGGCTAAGAGTAAGAAATTTTATTGCTACTAAAATGGACCAAAGGAACAGGTTTTCCATGGATCACATTGACTACTTTCATGTAGGCCATCTATAAGAGCAAGACTGTCTGGGATTGTCTTACAACCCTTCAAAAAGATCTGCCAGGAATAGTGAGGTGAGCTCATCTGATTGGTTGCATGACAGCACAACGTTAGGAGCTGAGGAATTGTAAGTGACCTCCTAGAATAAAGGTATTTAGCTTTGTTAAGAGAACTGTAAGTGAGAGATGTCAAAAAATTGGGAATTGAGGGGGAGGGGAAAGGTCTCTGAAGAAGACTCAAAATCCTATAGATAAAGATTCAGCATTAAATATGTCAGGCACTGGAATTAGTACCTGCTCATGACATTACCAGGCAAATAATATCTTCCCTAGAATTCACCTCTTTACCCCTTCCCTACTTCAAACTTGGAGGAGACTGAGCCTGTTTAATGAACAGAGGAGTCAAAATGCACAAAATGGAGAATTAGAGGAAAAAAATGTAAAAAACAAATTCTTTCCCCCTACTTATTGGTTTCCTACCTGGAATAGACTCTTCCTAGAGAATAATAGAATTTTGACTATTATAAAATACTAAATATTCTGATTGCTTAAATAAGATTATTTTGTATTTTTTTATTATTTAAGAAAGTCATTGAGCATCATCCCAGAAAGTTCTCCCATACATATCCTCAGTCAGCCCTTACTGCAGTCCTCAGAGATACCTATTATTCTGTTTTTCTTCCCTACAATAGACAACATTTGCCTGCTTGAGAATTTAATATACACAGAATCATACAGCACATACTTCTTTGAATGAGGTTTCTTTCATGCAGCATGTTATTGAGATTCATCCATACTGTTATATGATTAGTAGTTTATTCCTTCTTATTGATGATTAGTATTCCTTTGCATATCTTAATTTGTTTATCCAGTCACCAGGGATGGACACCAGGACTATTTCTAGTTTTAGGCTATTATGAATAAACCTGCTATGGTTATTCTTGTACATGTATTTTTGTGGATATATGTTTCATTTGTCTTAGGTAAACACCTAGGAGTAGAACTGATAGCTCTTAGAGTAGGTTTATGCTTAGTTTTATAAAAAACTGCAGGTAATTTTTCTTTTTTTTAAGATTTTATTTATTTATTTCACAGAGAGAAACACAGTGAGAGAGGGAACACAAGCAGAGGGAATAGGAGAGGGAGAAGCAGGCTTCCCGCTGAGCAGGGCGCCCGATGCAGGGCTTGATCCCAGGACCCTGGGATCATGACCTGAGCCGAAGGCAGATGCTCAACGACTGAGCCACCCAGGCGCCCCTGCAGGTAATTTTTCCAAAGTGGTTGGACCATTTTTCACTTCCACCAACAATGAATGAGAGCTCTGGTATCTCAATATCTGCCAGCATTTTATATTATCAGCGGTATGTTTATGTATACGTGTGTGTGTGTGTGTGTGTGTGTGTGTGTTTTAATTTTGGACATAGAGGTATATATGTGTGTGTATATTTTGTTCTACATAGCAATTCTTGAAACGTGAAAAGGAAATGCTAGGAAAATGATCTCATTGATTGCACAGGCTGAAATACATTATAGCTAAAGATATTTTATGATATAAAAAAATAAACACTCAGAATTACTGCTAGAAGACAGGTCACCATAAAAATATACACAGTAAACCTTTAAATGGATCTCAAAAGTATATACTGAATAAAATTCTTTTATTTTTTTTTCAAACTTCTACCACCATCACTCTAAATATATATATATATATATATATATATATATATATATATATATATATACAGACAAACTCTGGGAACATTATGTCCCTGTCTAAAACAAAAAGAAAATGAAAACTTTTGCTCATGTTAGAATAGCCACTTTCTAAAATCTAAGACATCAGGGGTAGGAAATTGATGAATCATTCTAGAATGCTAGCTTCCAAAATAAATATGTATATTTTCTTTATCAAATAATTCTCCATCTATCCATCCCTTGATTTATTCATTTACCTTGTATACCACCATATCCTATTGTTAAATGAGGTTATTGCAAGTTTTCCAGTTATTTTTATATAACTCTCTTTAAAAGCTTATTCCACAAGGAAGTAAACTTCCCCTTCCTCAGCATCTCCAGATGGCCTCAACCAGACCTGCTGCCATTCCAAGTGTTCAATACCCCCAAATGATCCATTACACCATGATGTATCTATAATAAATAAAGGTTAAAAGATCATCAAAACAAGACCATATGCCCAAACATGCCATGTGCACCTTGGCAGTGAGAATGTAAGGACTGAGTCAAATTATATCCTGCTTGCCAAGAAAGTGGATCAAAACTAGGGGAAAAAAGGATGGTGAGGAATGCCATTTGAATAAATATTTAAAGGACAGCAATATTTCAACTGACCCATAAATATTACCTTTTAAAATTCAAATAAATATTTTCTGACCCTGCACAGTTAAGATGTGTCTGCCAAACATTTGCTCAAACTTTCTGATAAGATTCTATAGAGGAAGACAAAGGTAATAATTATTGCAGAATACCTGAATATATTGACTCTGTGGGTTCTGATTTACTTCTGAGAGGCATGGCCTGAATAACCCTATGGCAGGAGGAGGGAGGGCTGCGTTGCCACCATTCTTAATGAGCTTTTTTGAGAATTAGGAAAAGATGCCCTACTGGGAAGATGTAACCCTAATTTATTTAGCAAGTGGCACAAAATGGGATTTAGGCTCAAATTTCCACCTTGGCGATGATCCTTACACAGTGAATAATCTGATGACATTGACTTTGGGAGGGTGGGATAACTCAACAGAATTAGAAGGAAGAGGAGATGGAAAAAAAAAAAAAGAAGGAAGGATGGAAGGAAGGAAAAATAGAAGCAAGGAAGGAAGCAAGGGAGGGAGGAAACAAGGAAGGGAAGAAGAAAATAATATAGTCAGCACCAAATGTGTTTCCTCTCATCACCCTAAAATAAAGCATTTCCTAAAAATATGATGACTGTCATCTAGGGATTTTTGAGAAATACTTCACATCTTTCTTAAAAATTTCTCTATATAGTGGGGATGGGGCTCTTTTAAAGCACTAAATTATCTCAAAAAATAGGGACCCAGGCAAGGGCCATAGCAAAGAAAGCTAGATGAACAGTATACACAATCCAGAACCACATTATTTTCTCAGATTGTTTGTTTCTGCTCAAAATGGCAGTGGAGGCAGCTGCTGTTCTTTCCATTCCTGTTGCGATACTGTGTCCCCACCTAGTTCCTCAGACACAAATGCACTTTGCCCTGCTAGGATTCAACTCATTACTGCAGTTTTATCTATTGCCAGCAGAGAAACGCTCAGAGCGCTAACACTCCTTTGACCACATCGGTGGAGAACTCAGTAGGCTTCTTTCCTAGGTCTGTGAAAAAGTCACAAACCATGCGAATGTAAATACGAATTAAAAAATATGCCTGAGGAGATCAAGGTCTTCTTGACACAGCACAGGCTGAGGATCTGCTAGAATCAGAAAAGGGAGGCAGGTGTTTTCAGCGACACATAGACATTTCTGAAAATAAATTAGTTCACAATTTTTTGTATTACCTCTTCAAAATCAATTTAATTCCATTTCTGTTTAATCATCAATTAATCAGAATTACTGCCTTGCCTCTCAGACCTCTGTGAAAGTTAATAGGCTATATTTAACAAAGAAAATCAATACTTAAAGGCAATCTTCAGATCTGTAAAACACAATATCAAGGAAAAAATCAAATATAGCAATAATATCTATGCTATCATTATAGTATTGTGAAATTATTTTTGCCCATGAACAAGAACTGAAGGAAAACACAGAATTTAAAATGTATTATGTTACTGTGGTATGAATGTGAGCAAACAATTTTTCTTTATTTTGTTCCTTCAATATTTTGATATATGTATTAATATATATAATTAATCTCATGTACCTTTGTTTTGAAAGTTTTGATTTAAATACTGAGGTTTTATTCTCAGTTACTATTACCTTTGGGAACAGTATAATAAATTTTTAATATTTCTATATCAAATAGTCTAAGAGATAGTAAACAAAATGGAGATATGTGTTATAGTTACTCTGATAAGAATTATATAATAATTTACATATGCATAGCAGCAAATGTATACAACTTACATTTGAATAGAACCAAACTTTGGAATTCTTTTCAAAATATTTTTACTATGTACCTTATATGATGAATAGGCAAATCTTAATGCCCTTTAAACATAAAGTCAACTCTTGACTTTTTCCCAATTTGGTTGTGTGACTTCGTACACATTTCTTCTCTTAGCCTCACATTCCTTATTTGTAAAATAAGAGTGGTAACACCTTCATTACTGGGTTGTGTGGAGGTTTAGGAATTCAGAATAATGATTTAATCCACCACAAGAATAAGGGTTTGTAATCATGAGTTTTGATTTGCACATATTTAAGTTGCCTTTGAGGTACTCCTACAGAGAGGCAAACTTGTTAATGGGGAAGTTCAGAGTAAAGGCCTAAGGAAAAACACCATTCTAATGAGTAATTAGGTTCAGTTTATGGCATTAAAAAGATAATACATCATTCACAAAATATATAATTAATTAGTAAGAAAATATGAGTGCTAATATATGAGCAATACTTTCCCCATATTTTCTAACTTTCTGGTGATTCCTGGCTAATGCTTTATTTGAAATATCAAATATGAATGTATGCATGTATGTATGAATATACGCAAGTGATTTATTCCCTTACTTGGCAAGAGTACTAAATTCCCCTACTGAGGAATTTCACATTTGGAATCAATACATTCTTATAGGCATTAGTGCAACTATGGGTCTGAGAGAAAGACTATATCTAGGGGTCCTGACTGCATCCATTACTACTTTTTGCTATATTATGGGTCCTTCAGGTATGAAAAACAATGTGATTTGAAATTCTCTTTCATTTATCCAATAAAAGGCTCAGATATGTCTTATCCTATAAGGGCAATGACTTAAACGATGATTCTGAGAAATAAGAAATTAGACAGATTTAAAAGAAATTTTGAGCCCATTTTTTTATTTCTCCCTTAAACATGCTTTTCTTGATTTTTGAATGCCTCATTAGTAGGTGGGTATCCATAGTCAGTCATTGCACCAGTCGTATGTATCAACAAGCAGTGCATTGCTCATGTCAGTTTTCTGTAGTAGTGATCATAAGCTCTACTTAAGGTCTTTGATTCAAATTTCTCATTTCTCTATAACTGTTTTATATTTTTTGCTTTTATCATTTTCTTCCATTAGATGTATTTATCTTCATTTTTATTTTTCAGAATGAAAAGTGAGCTGAAAAACTTCATACCTGTTTCCCAAAAGATCAATTATTTTGAACATAATGGAGGTAAACATCAGTAGGAAGACTCTTTTGGATGTGGATTTTTTAAAGTAAATAACATGAAATATAACTTTTATTAAGGAGAGGTCTCTGAATGGACCTCCTTTGACATCTTGAAACAAGACCTGACATAATTTTGGAACTGAATTTTTTTCTACTATTTTTGATTAACTAAAGATGGAGGTAGACGAAGTAAAAGGGAATTTTTCCAAAATACATTTCTTGAAAGGTTTTTAGACACTTTCCTTAACAGCAAGGTATGGAATTATCATTGGACAAAGTCCTAGCTTGCAAAGCTCTTAGAAGGCATGAGATGGGAAAGCTTTCCTGTACTGTGTATGCTCGACTGCAAGCTTTCTTATACCCTTTGAAGGTGAGATGGGTGTCTTGTATATACTTAGTCACAAAAGAATTATCTTAATCACAAAAGAATTATCTTTGAGAAGTTTGCAAATAAGTTTATCAGAGATTATCTCTATATGAGAAGGTTGTTTTTACGAATAGTCATACTTCATTTTTTAAGTTTATAGTTTTTGAATGTTAGATTTTCTTGAAGCAATACTTTCGTAAACATGGATGTGGCTCTAAATATTTCTCTTTTAACAGCACACTTCACTCTAATTGCACATTTACTTGACTTGTTCTCTTGCCATCTCCAGCACATTATTTGACTCATAGCATTTGATTGAGCTATATGAAATTTCATCTTTGTAGGTTGAAATGTGACCTTTTTTAAAATGAAAGACCAATTATTATGTCTTCTTCCATTTTAGTGTAAGATGATTAGGACATGCTACATAAAAGTCTTTTTTTTCTCTTTATGAAGCTTAAATTATGCAGAGTTTGAAATCATGAGATAGATGATAGATATATAGATGATAGATATATAGATGGAGTAGAAGCAAAGATAGAGATAAGGCATAATAATATGAATTTCAGATTATCTTAAAACCATCTGCAAGGCTTTTTACTAAAACTTAGAATGGACGTTTCAAATCTACTTTAATTCACAAAATTAAAGATTCTTAGTGTTGGAAATGACCTTGGCTATTATATCATCTTCCAAGTGCAAGATAGTTCTTACAATGAAATTTTCACTGACATCACATAATTTAAAATGTCAGAATCTTTTTGTCATATTGAGGTGAAATATCTTTCTTTCTCATTGCTTGCCTTGATTGAGTCTTATTCTTTGGAGCAAGTCATATCTGTTCTAATCCCTCTTCCACATGCCAGTCCTTTTAAACAGCTGAGAACATACATATTGTCTCTAAGTCTCTTTTTCTCTAAACCACACATCGCTAATTTCCTCATTTTGCATGTGATAAAGACTTATCATCCCCTGCTCACCTTTCACCCAGCCACTTCTAGGTTGCTAATGTCTCTCTTCCAAAATGGGTCTGATCAGAACAAAGCAGAGTAACACCAAAACAGCCTTCATTCTGGATACTATTTCCTACCAGCATTTTTCGTACCCATGTTTCACTACTTTTGAGTTATAGCAATCTAATACTACCTTTCCATTTTATTTATTTTTTCTTTTGTTTTTTGTTTTGTATATGTCTTTAGGTTTTTCTATGCTGACAAGTGGCCCTCATTGGATCCATTTTCTTTTTTTTTTAAGATTTTATTTATTTATTTGAGAGAGAGAATGAGATAGAGAGAGCATGAGAAGGGGGAGGGTCAGAGGGAGAAGCAGACTCCCCGCTGAGCAGGGAGCCCGATGTGGGACTTGATCTCGGGACTCCAGGATCATGACCTGAGCTGAAGGCAGTCGCTTAACCAACTGAGCCACCCAGGAGCCCTGGATCCATTTTCGATGCAGACACAGAAACATTACTAATATCCAGCTGGGACAAAACCTCAAACTTGTTTGGTTCTAGTTTCTTTTATTCAATGCTTATTTTATTCCTAAGAAGAAAATAAATAGTACAATAGCTTAATTGAATTTGGACACTAAAATCTACCTGTTTCTTAAATGACATGAAAAGGAGACAATTTGAAATTTCATAAAACTTAATTTTTAAAACGAACACACTAATTTATATTACATTACAGGGTAAAACCTCAGTGATTAACTATTTATTATTATGGCATTGTTTCAAGTCTCCTATTCCCTTTCTCTGCCTCCCACACCCCCAGTAACAGATGTCTCTGAACTTAGTTATAAGAAATAGATTGTGGAAACCTACAAGTCAAATCACACTCATTAGGTAGTAATGCTTTTAAATATTTTTAAATTATGTAAAATTTTATTTATTTGTAACAAGCAGAAAATTATCTTCTTACATATAATGTTATTTTTCAATGCTTTTCCTGATACTAACAAACATTTTTAAAATATGGAAAACATCAGGTGACAATTATCGTAACTGGTTTATTTCAACATAAGTTAGATAGCCTATTTGTGAAAACAGGGTAAGGTGTTCAGTCAAAATTAAATGCCACTTTTATTATTTTTATAATTTATGATTATAATCTGAATTACTGCAGTGATTTCTATTTGTTTGCTAATTACACCAGGAATTTCCTTACTCCTTTTGTTTTTCATAGTAATTTTCCTCAGTCATGTTGTTTCATTTAATTTTTCTTAAATTCCAAATGTAAGAGACTGGACTCAGGATGTATTTCATAAAGTTCTCGATCTCTGGAATTTTTTCTGCTCAGTAATTCAACAGAGACTTTTAATGATTTTCAAGACAAAGATGTTCTTATGAGGAGAAATCTAAGCTTTTAGTTTCCTCTTCCTTTTCTCTCATTTTTCAGTATTTGTAGATAAAATGCTTCCCCTTTCACATAGAGTACAAAGCATGTGACCTATAAGTCATCTCCCACTAAATCCCATGGTGATCCAATATGATAGATATTCTGATTATAATAATTTCACAAGTGTGCACCCTGAGACTATGGGGCTGCTTCTAATTTACTATTTTGAAGTAGCAGAGTTGGGATTCACATTCATACTTTCTGATGACAAATGTCATATCATTCCACACTTCCGGACCACCTCTAAGTTTTAATGCATCAAAAATTCAAGCTATGAGTCTAGTATAGAAGCAATATCAAGTGTAATTATAAATTTAAACTATTTAGATTTGCATTCATTTTGTCTGAAAACAAATTCTAGATGTTCTACTTTAGGAAAATTGTATTTTGTTTTGAAATACACATTTATATTTATTATAAATCAATATTCAGTGTTCTATTTATCAGGTGTATTTAAATAAAAAATCTGGGAGTTAAACTATTTCAGTTAGCTCTGGGTATTCATTACAGCAAGAATCATTTCAAGAAGAAGCCTCTTCTCCATTTATAATATGACATTGAATTCTTACTTTACTCTTTGCTAGCTTTTTATTAATTTACAAAAGATGTAATGTGCAAATATGATAAGGCCTTTTTTCAAATGCTTTATAAGGGACCAAGTATGTCAATCACCCAAACAATTAGGCATCTTCAGTGTATTATTATTATTTAACCAGTCAGGTCAAATTGGGAGAAACTTAGAGAAGAAGCAGAAGTAAGCAAAAAAAAAAAGTTTTCTCAAAATATTGAAAATGTGAAGACTGAAAATAATATTTCTAAGGAAGAAATGTAATTATATTTTGTAGTTGTGAATATGTTCATGTAGATTTATAAAATCAAAGTATCATAGCTTTTACAATTATTTACTTTCATTTAATTATTTACTTTTATATAATTATTACTAGGATTGTTAATATTAATAATTATTGCATAGAGAAAAACCTCTTTGTGCTTGCTCTTTTTGCTTTTTTTTTTCCCATTTCCTCTCAAATGCACTCAAATCAGGTGTTCATTTCCACCAAACCATCATTTCACTTGCAAAAACTCTTGGCTAAGTAACAATGAAATCAAAGTAAATAAAGTCAATATTAAATTCTCATCTTAGCAGACCTAAGCAGCCTTTGCTATTGCTGTTCACATTCTCTTTCTTAAAAAGTATTTTTACAAGGCATCTGAATCACTGATCTTCTGTTTGTCCTTCATTTTCTGTAGGTGTTCCTTCTCAGGCTCTTTTCTTATTTCTCCTCCTCTATAACCTACATTTTAGACTATATTATTCTTCCTTTCCTTGTCTTCTTTTAAAGTATTAGCATGAAACACCAATGAAGACTCCCAATTTCATATCTCTAGCCAACTCCACTTTCTTAAACCTCCAAACTCATATGTCCAACTACCCATTTTACATCTTCACTTGTATATCAAATAGGATTCCACATTTTCTGAAAATAAACTCCTAATCTCCCCCACTTGAAACCTGCCATTTTTTTCAATCTCCATAAGAAGAAACTCCATTTTCTGGTTGCCTAGGCAAATCCCACATTTCAGTTACACAGACATAAAACACGGGTGACATCTATACTTTTTGTTTTCTTTCCTGTCATATCTAATCCGTCAACAAATACCTAAAATGTAAATTAAATCATTACATTTCTTAGTTTGAAATCCTCCAACATCCCCTCACCTCATAAAAAGTAAAAGCTAAATTCCTTACAATACCTTATGTTGACATATTTTTCTTTCCCACCAGATCTCTGATTTTATTTTTTTCTATCTCCCACATCCTCACCAAACAGTAAGACAAAATAAAATTGAAAAAAAATGAAATTATTCAGGAGACAACCAATTGTTCTTGGCAGTAAAGAAAGAGACATTCTGCCACTCCCTCAGACATGGTAGGTGACATGCCCAACTCATTCCTGTAACTTAGGTATTATTGATTCTTATTATGCCCCTTAATACAAACTGATAGTGTAGGAGTCCAGGGCAGTTTCCCCAAGATAGGTCCCTTTGGCATAAAGATTATTTTGTGTTAGAAGTAATCAAAATCCAGAAGATGCAGGAAAACCTCTCTGCACCCCCGTCAACTACCTAAACTTATGTTGGAAAGAACAACCTATACCAGGAAGAGAGCTATTAACAGAGACTCTCCTTTACCTAAGGAACTTATCTGCATGATAAGTTTTTTTGTTTTTTCAAATATCTCTTTTCACCTTCTTGCTAATGAGTTTTCTCCTCTTTGTTTCCTTAAGTCCCTACTCCTCTCCTTAGCTCATATAAGCTTCATCTTGCTTCATTGTCTTTGGAATTTCATGTCTGTGTAAATTCCCTGTACATATGCCTATTAAATTTGATTTTCTCCTGTTAATCTGTCTTATGTCTATGATTCTAAGTCCAGCTAGAAGAACCATAGCACAGAGGAATATCTTCCTCTGTGACAACAGCAAATACAAAGACAATTCAGTACAGGAAATTTAAAAAAAAAATGACATTCAGGTATACAGCTGTCTGGTCAGACACAACACAAAGATAAATTTTAGAAGACTTAGGTTAAACATTTTAAAATTACTAAGATATATGGTATGTTATATAGTAGATATTTTGTTGTGTTATATATTTGAAGACGTTTTAATAGCAGTATAAATTTAACACATGTACTAATGAAAGTTGAAGGGGTTATTACCAAAACATATACATATAAACTGTATTACATTAATTCAATTTCACAAACAAATAAGTTCATGGATCTAATTTAAAGTAAATCATATAACCTGACATATCATATTCTGATATATGAATACTATATTTAATAATTATTCCAACTTTAATATTATAGTGATCATTGAAATAGTAAAGAAAACAAATTTGGTATAGTTGTAACTTTTGTTTTCTTTAATTTGACTTTATATAGGACACAGAAATAATTATTTTCATTATACTTTAGGTATTCTTAAAAATATTTCTCACACATCTTCATCTTTACTCTAAAAATCCTCAAGTAGAAAAAAATAGATATTTCTGAAAAAGTGTGTGACTTACTATTTTTACTGTAATATTTACAAACTAATTTAAATTTTATATGAATAATATGCATTTCAAAAGTTTCTTGTAAGATTATGCTTATCCTCATTTCTCATACAGCTAAATATTAAGAAAGTATTAAGTGTACTGCCCCTTTTCAAAACAAATTACAGAGAAAAATTGTCAAAACTGTACACTATAATTTCCCTTCCAACTCTAAATTGTGTTAATAAATGTTCTACTTTAAAATTATTCTCCTTGTGGTGCCTGGGTGGCTCAATCATTAAGCGTCTGCCTTCAGCTGGAGTCATGATCCTGAGATGCTGGGATCAAGCCCCACATCAGGCTCCCTACTCAGTGGGGAGGCTGCATCTCCCTCTCCCTCTGCCTGTCGCTCACCCTGCTCATTCTCAATCTCTCTCTCTCTCTCTCTCTGTCAAATAAATAAATAAAATCTTTAAAAAAAAAAGAGAAATCTGAAAAATGCCTAGGACACATGAGGGGCAATTATTCACTCTGGGAGGCTTGCCTGAGAGCAGCAAGAATGAACTCCACTCTCTGGGGACAAAGGAGCTCACTGATGACATGGCCCGAGAGAACTTGTGTTTTGATAGGTAAGAGATTGAAGACTGTAGAGTTTTCCCAGTGTGGCAGGAGATCTATGGTTTTCAGCCAAAGCAGGGCAACCCAAGATGGCCCCAGGATTTAGTGCTCAGCCAAGTCAGTCAACATGCAGCCAATGAGATCAATGAAGGACACTTAAATAAGTGTCCTATCTCTTTTACTAAATTCCTATCTCTTTGGTGTGGCAATTTTGAGACATGTTCTATGTGAAACCTCAGAAACCTATGTGAAAGTTGGTGCATGATAGAGTTCCAGCCACTTGTATTTGTTGACCTGCTCATAACTGCACCTTTTCTTGACTTTTCTGCCTTCCATGTCTTGCTTTCCTCATCTCTCTTGTGTTTCCTGGGATCATCTCCCTGGTAAACTATCAACACCATAGTCTTCTTATCAGGGTATGCTTCGGGAAGCCAAACAGAGATGACTTCCAGAAAATTATCTGGAAATAATTTTTAACATGTACACCATATAGGTAACATGGCTCGAGAGAACTTGTGTTTTGATAGGTAGGAGATTGAAGACTGTAGAGTCTTCCCAGTGTGGCAGGAGATCTGTGGTTAAAAACTGAACTCTAGAACCAGATTACATGTATTTGAAACACCCTCAAATATTTACTCTTTGATCTCTTACTGTTTTGATTTATCTTAGGGATATTAATAATCTTAAATCAGAAAGTTGTTGTGAGATTCAATCATAGAATACCTTCTTATACTTAATTAGTGAATGATGAATTTTACCTATTGCTATTATTACACGTTTTACTAATTTGGCCAAAGAGTAGTCATTGAAACATTTCTGATGCAATTGAACACAATTTCCAAGCAACTATTTCTTAGAAATGCAGTGACTACCCATTGTTGTTTTATATATATCCATTTGACCTTACTAATGGTCAGACCTATATATATATATATCTCCATTTGGTTTTAATAATACTTAAGTTGATGAAAAGAAAGTCCACAACATCTACTCAAATCAGGAATACTAAAACAATGTACATTAGAGCTACATTTAATTATTTATTAAAAAATGCTATTTAGGGTGCCTGGGTGGTTCAGTCGTTAAGCGTCTGCCTTCGGCTCAGGTCATGATCCCAGGGTCCTGGGATCGAGCCCTATCGGGCTCCCTGCTCCGCGGGAAGCCTGCTTCTACCTCTCCCACTCCCTGTGCTTGTGTTCCCTCTCTCGCTGTGTCTCTCTCTGTCAAATAAATAAATAAAATCTTTAAAAATAAATAAATAGGGTGCCTGGGTGGCTTAGATGGTTAAGCATCTGCCTTTGGCTCAGGTCATGATCCCAGAGTCCTGGGATCGAGTCCCGCATCGGGCTCCCTGCTCCTTGGGAGCCTGCTTCTCCCTCTGCCTCTCTCTCGCTCTCTCTCTCTGTGTCTCTCATGAATAAATAAATAAAATCTTTAAAAAAATAAAAATAAAAATAAAAATAAATAAATTAATTAAAATGCTATTTATATACATATTTAAATTTAAAGATGATATTGGCAAGACGAAGTATAACAACACAGGCAAACGCATGAATAATTTTTCAATGAAAATAGTAGTGCCACATTGAAACTTAAAGTCATGATTTATTGTGTTAAAATTATTGGTATTTTTTTGTGAAATTTAGTTTTTGTGTTCCAATCCTTAAATTTTAGATCACCTTTCTACTTTGGAACAAACTAAATAAATATATTTTTTATTGCTGTGATAGTTATCTGGGGCTTTCAGTTTTCAAGATTCTAGAGGTCTATTATTTATTTAATGTTGCCTGGGTGTCTCAGCTGGTTAAGCAACTGCCTTCTGCTCAGGTCATGATCCTGGAGTCCCGGGATTGAGTCCCTCCATCGGGGTCCAGTCCCTCCATCGGGATCCCTACTCAGTGGGGAGTTTGCTTCTCCCTCTGACCCTCTCCCCATCTCATGTGCTCTCTCTCTCTCTCTCGCTCATTCTCTCTCTCAAATAAATAAAATCTTTAAAAAAAGTCCTTCAGCTCTTTCTTCTATTCTTCCTCCTTTCCTTTTTACTTCTTACACATAGTTTGAGTAATCATTGCATGACTCCAAAAGCCAGAACCAGAAAGCAGAGTTTAAGTAAGCATTGTTTGGGCCTGGTTTAAGTATAAAGGGTGTGAATAAATCTACTGTAGCCAGAAATGGCACTAAGAATAGTTCAGATCTGTGCATGGACTTTGGTTTGGTTAGGTGTTGGTTTTACACAGGTACCTCACTCAGGATATGCTGACCCCTCCTCAAGCTACACAGAAAACTTTCACTAAAAGCTTTCTCATTCACAAGCACTTAAATATAATTATCTCTGAGTGCATTAGAAGAAAAATAATTAGTATCCAAAAGCTCTGTTTAAGTATTTCAAGGACTTTAAAAATTTTAGTAGGTTGTGGAATTGAGTTTCCCAGAAGGTAAAAAACTGGTTCAAGCAAAAGCTTTTAATTATTTTCTTTATGTTTCCTTAAAATGGAACATGTCTAATAGATTTATGATAAAAGTTATCCAGTAGATTGGAGGTGGAAAATGGATACATTCAGTTCTTAGATAATTTGTGATTGCCTTATCAATAATTACATGATACTGCTGAAATTCCTTAGACCAGACCTGTTCAATATAAATATATAGGCCACAAATGCAAGCCTTAAATGTAATTAACAAAAAAAAAGAAACAGGTAATGTTAATAATATATTTTATTTAAATAATATATCTAAAGTATCATTTAAGCATTTGATAAAAATAAAATTATAAATAAAATATTTTACTTTTATTCATACTGAGTCTTGGATATCTGTATTGTATTTTATTTTTACAACACATTTCAATTTAAACAAACCACATTTCAAGTGCTTAATAGTACATATAGCTACTACCTACCTTTACTACATAGCACAACAGTGGTTCAACTCAGTATTCCCAGTATTTTCTTTATACTATTCTCTCAGCTATCTACTAGTTTATGAATTACTTCTAAGTTGCTTTGCATATATAATTATTAATCTGCTTTTTAGAGTGTCTTCTGGCTAACACTGTAAGGCTGTCAATTCTCAGTTCATGGAATGGTCCTATAACTATTTCTAGACTCCCAGTTATTGTCTTACATTCTATTTTTAATCTGTTAAAATTATAATAAACTTATAGCATAAGAATTGTAATAATGTTTATTAGAGTTGCTTTAAAAGATTCTTACATGGATATGAGTGAGAGTGTGAGAACTTATAAGAGCAAAGGACATGATTTTTTATCACTCATGGCCAGTATATACTGGCCTTTTTTACTTTTATTTCCCAGGTTTTGATTTCATTCTTGATAGTTTATACTTTCTAATAAAATGACACAACCAATGCACATGATGTGTGTGTATGAGAGAGGGAGAGGGAATTAGAGCATGTGTGCAAAGTTGATGAGTTGATGATCACTGTATTTTTACCTATAACTTTAGGAGCAGAACGTTTTTTATCTTCTACCCAAACAGATCATCATGAAGACAATAATGTGACAATCTGTTATCATTAACTCTGCTGAAGTGTTCTGAAGACACTAGAGAGGATTAAATGACCTGGAAAACTCAGTCTATGGAAAAGTTTATTGTACTCATCTCTGTTATTTCCACTGCTACACATCACTGAAATCTTAAAACAATATGATTTGCTATAGTGACATATAAACACAAAGGTGATTTTTCACCTTCTACTTTATCCCAAACAAATCTCAGAGATCCTTTAATACTTTCTATTCCACATGCTAGCTTAATATTAAATATTTAAAATATTATTAAAAATTAGATTTAAGATATAAGAATGGAATCTTTAATTATTTTAAGAACTTACTTATATGAGAAGCACATAGATAGTATGAAGTATTTAACATACTATATTGTCTGTAGATTAAGTCTATGAGGTGTTGGTCAAGCTAAGTCTGTGAATTTCCATCATTCCATAAAGAAGAAAAAAATGAGTATTTATAAGTACTATAAGCAACCCCAAATTTTAAGCTTTTTCTTTGTTTTGAAACATATTTTTCCCATCTTATGTGTAAACTATTGCTCTGCAAATCACCTAAGTCATGTGTGGTCAAAAACTTTTACTGAGGATAATCTGTTTTTTTTTTTTATTCCCCATCTTCAACATGTCAGAAGGAAATTAGGTAAGAAAAAAAAAAGAAGAAGAAGAAGAAGAAGAAACAGGTTGAAGAGTAAATGTACCAACTTGTCTAAAGTAGTGTAAAAGCAAAAGCATAATTTTTTAAATGACATTTGCAACCATGGTTATAAAATAGAATTGACTGAAAAAAAGGTCTGGTGCCACTGTGTTCAATTGTAGACAATTTATTATGTCTTTCATACATGAACTAATCACTAAAGCATACAGAGATATCAATTTCTAAGTTACAGCACAAGAAAATATATAGATATTTTAAATTTTATTTTCAATGGAAAAAATGCTTTTGTACTAAGTGAAGTATACCATTTATGCAATAATGTTCCACTTTTTGAAACCCAGTTATTGCTTCTTAAAGTTTACTAAGGCAGAATACTGTCACTAAAACCACTTACATTGTAGACTGTTGAATCACAGACCTGTACCTCTGAAACAAATAATACATTTTATGTTAAAAAAAAAAGAAGAAGAAGATAGCAGGGGGGGGAGAATGAAGGAGGGGAAATGGGATGGGGAGATGAACCATGAGAGACTATGGACTCTGAGAAACAAACTGAGTGTTCTAGAGGGGAGGGGGGGTGGGGGATGGGTTAACCTGGTGATGCGTATTAAAGAGGGCATGTATTGAATGGAGCACTGGGTGTTATATGCAAACAATGGATCATGGAACACTACATCAAAAACGAATGATGTAATGTATGGTGATTAACATAACATAATAAAAAATAAATAAAAACCATTTACATTGTAATTACTGCTAATAATCTAATTAGTTAATTCACCATACATTAGTTGTAGGGATTTTCCACTTCCTTATTTTGACATATTAGCCCTAAGGATCATTATTTGAAGATTACTTAACTTCTGTAGAGGCATGATGATCAACTTGCCTAATTTACATTTGAACTCTCCTTGAATTATAGTCCACACAGAAAAGTAGGAGCAAAACTTAAATCTGCAGGAATAATTTGTAAATGAATTTAATTTCTCTATGTAATATAAAAACTGTAAGTAATGATATCCATCTTTACTCATGTTTTTTTCTTTCTTTCTCAAATATTAAACATACACTGTGTATAAAACTATATGGAAAGTACAGATTAGTATAAAATTGAAGTACCTAGATTTAAAGACTGCTGTATGGGAAATAAAAGCAGATGAACAAATGTGGATATCATTCAGTATGTGGTATGTGTCTTTCATTTTATACAAAAGGAAACTGACACATATGATGGAAGTGGTTTCATCTGACCTTGATCTCAAACATTAAAGGAAGGGAAACTGTGTATAATGGGCATGCCAGATAGGATTAATAATAAGAACAGTGAAATTAAGGAAGAACAGTGAAATGCGAATT
Source organism: Zalophus californianus (assembly GCF_009762305.2). Lineage (NCBI taxonomy): Eukaryota > Metazoa > Chordata > Mammalia > Carnivora > Otariidae > Zalophus > Zalophus californianus. Next base: position 33,531,970 of record NC_045605.1, read on the forward strand.
TATAGATAATGAGTAACAAGAATGAGAGAAATGTATATTGGCTTGTGAATAATAGTTTAATCAGTTAGTCATTGCTGCATAACAAACCATCTCCAAATTCCATGTATTAAAACAACAATCATTTATTATTGCTAACTTAATTTTGGGTGGTCGAGGCTTTAACTGATTAAGGCTAGGCTTAGTTGGGATGGTTCACCTGGGGTGGCTGTACTCTACATATCTCTTTTTGTCCTTTTTTCAAGGTGATGGAAAAGAGCAACAGAGTTAGTGGAGATATGGAATGTATCTCAAGGCATAGGGCTGCTGTACTATGACTTTTGTTTCATTCTATTGATCAAAGCAAGTCACATGGCTAAGCCCAAAGTCAAAGTGTAGGTAAATACACTTTATTCCTTTATTAAGAAGAACTGGAAAGTGAAAAGCCCAATAATACAGATACAAAGAAAGCTAAAGACAAAATAACAATCTTCCATGCTGTAAACTTGCAAAGTTATTCTACAGCACATCTGTAAAAAGTATTAATTGCCCACATCAAAATTTGTTTTTACTTTACAAGCAAAAGAGAGCTATTAAAAGTTTGGGTACCAAGATCTCTCGTATAATCTTATTTTTTCTTTCTTTTTTTTTAATTGTAGTCACATCTGTCCTTTTGTTCATTCACAGACTGTTTTTCTTGCTTAAAAATATGTTTCTTTATGTTGAAGTAATGAACTTAATACCAGTATTTCTTCCTAATGTTCAAAGTTCTGCATTTTAAATTTAACTTTTAAATATAACTTGTTTATTTTTCATGGCATGCTGAGAGAAATGATTTTATTTTATTTTTTCTTATGGATAACCTAAAACAAACTGTGAGATCATTTATTCTTTCTCCACTGATCTGCAGTATCACATCGCTTGCATACCATTTTTTTATGAAGACATAGAACATTATCTGTGTTATTTCATCTACCTCAGGAGTCTACTCTATCCCACTAACACATTATCTTAATTATCTGTAAAGTTACATCAAAATAAAACTAGTTGAGGATGGATTAAGGCATTTTCTGAAATTGAGTCTTCCCATTTATGAACATGATATATCTGATTTATGCACTTCTTTAGGCTTGTGTGTGTGTGTGTGTGTGTGTTTTGTTTATTCATTTATTTTTAGACATCCTCTTTATCTGTCCAGATTAGCTATAAAAAATAAAACTCATGGTCTTTTAAGCAGAAAGGAATGTAGATAGTAGGTGCTTATAAACTATTAGAAGATCTGAAGGAACTAATGTCAGGAAAGACCACTGCTAAATCTTCAATTAACTGTGAGCTTTCAAAGAGTTAGAAACTGCAAAAACTGTAGATAACTTCCAGCAATGATCGTAGCTTTTAGCACTGAAACATAGGATACTAAGAAAAGGATCTGGTGCCACGGTAGCTGGAGAGACAATGATAAGACTTCTGATTCTCTCACACCTTTGATATCTCATGTTTCCTACTGAAGGCACTTAATCCTGAATCTTGGTGGCAAGTCTTCTGAGAAAGGTAGTTATTAGGCCCCCAGGCTCCCTAATTGGAGAGGACAAGAATGGGGAAATAGTGTTATGTGCCAACACAAAATCCAGCAGAGAATTTTGTCATCACTGTTTCAATTAGAAAAGGAAACTTTTATTCTTTTTTATTCCATTTCTAATATTTATGACAGATGGATCACTTTTCTGTGTTAACCTTATAACACAACAGCCCCAGGATGCAAATGTCATTATTGCATAAAAAGGAGGAGTGCCTATTTTTTTCTTCTTGCTCCTACCCTCTTCCTCACTCCCTCCATCTCTCTCTTTCTTTACTTTCCTTTTTTCCTCTTTCTTTCCTTCCTCTTTCCCTTCCTCCCTGCCTCTTTCTTTCTTTCTCTTTCTTTCTTTCTTTCTTTCTTTCTTTCTTTCTTTCTTTCTTTCTTTCTTTCTTTCTTTCTTTCCTCTTTCCTTCTTTTCTTTCTTTCCTTTCTTTCTTCCTTTTAACTTAAACACTCTACAAAGTTTTGTTTCATTCAGTGGTAAAATAGTATAGTACTTACTCTATCACAGTTGTAATCATGTTAAACACCTTTCAGATACCAAACTCCAAATATATGAGTGTGTTTAACATGATTACTTTTGTGATAGATGAGTACTATACTAATTTACCACTGAGTAGAAAAAAACTTCAGAGTCTTATAAGTTGAAAGAGAAAGAAAGAAAGAAAGAAAGAAAGAAAGAAAGAAAGAAAGAAAGAAAGAAAGAAAGAAAGAAAGAAAGAAAGAAAGAAAGAAAAAGAAAGAAGAAAGAAAGAAAGAAGAAAGAAAGAAAGAAAGAAAGAAAGAAAGAAAGAAAGAAAGAAAAGAAAGAAAGAAAGAAAGAAAGAAAGAAAGAAAGAAAGAAAGAAAGAAAGGAAGAAAGAGAATAGCTAGATGATAGATGATAATAGATAGATGATAGACAGATGATAGACAGAAATGCTTAATTTCAACTACTTGCACCCTTGCAAAATGAGACATTATCCACTTTTTAAAGCTTAAGGCAACTTGAGGTCCATGGCTATTAAGTCAAGTTTCTACAGCTAGCAAATTTACAGCAGAGATTCAATCCTGGGTCAGCCTTATTCCAAAGCCTGTAGTCTTTCCATTTGTCGAAATCACCTCAATACACTCAGCAAATGTGACAGATTTTAAGGAAAAGTCTGTATCTTATTAATGTTTGTCTGGGGTTCACCCTGTATCTAGGCTTCATACAGAGAGGCCAACTGAATTTCAGAATTTTCAGACGTTTACTGGTAGAGAAAGAGCCTCTCATATATTTTGTAGGATAGATTTGAAGTGTTCAGGCAGCTGAGTATTCAAGCTAAATGTTTCAACTGCTTGTTTGTAAGCAAGATTAGACAAAATCTTTCTTATATTTGAAAACTGCTCCAGTAAAATTGTTATGTTTTTTGTTTTCCATGCTCAGCCTTCCTTGAAATTTAAAAACATAGGAAAGTATAACATAGCCTAAAATTCAGTATTTTCTCTGTTTCTGTTAATTCTTTCCACTATAGAAATATTCAAAAAAGTTATTATTTTCTGAGCAAGTATCATGTATGAGGTATTTTTCATACATTCACACTACTCAAAGTGTTTGAATGTTTAAAGTTTATGAATGCCTTGTATCATGGTAGCAAAGGTTTATGCACTATAAAACCTAGTCACTCTGGCATATTTCACATCAAAATTTATTACTGTTTTTTCCTTCTTCTTGCTTTGGGCAAACCCAGTTTCCTTTCATATCTTCAGGAATTCCAACTTGAGAAATATTAATTCACCATGTCTTCTATGAATAAACTGATATTAAAAATAAACGCTTGGTAGTCAATTCAAATCACCCCCTCCCACCTCTACAACTAGCAGATAAAGATAAATGTTAACTAAGAAATTCATACAACTTCATAGTATATAATATTTCATACCAACTGATAAGTTACTTAAGTTATATGTTTGGTTCACATATTAATGTATTTTTGTATATTTTATACAGCAAATGTTCTTATAAAAGATTTCAAAATAGTATCTTTCAAAAGACAAAAAACTACAACTATAGTATTTAATAGTTCATAAGATAAAATAGTATATAAAAATACTATTATTTGCAGATGGCAAAATACAGATGTTTGTAACACCTCAAAATAAAGATTTTATTGTTGAATAACAATGTTGGAAGGAACCATTCCATCTTCCTTCCTTACAATTAAAAATTGTACATTCCCATTGATTTTGACACATTACCCCTGAACGACTATTATAGATATTCCTGTTGTTTAAAATTTCAAATATTCACCCAAAATAATCTCCATGGAATTTCCCCATTATTTTAAATTGTCAGTTCTGGATTCATAACAAGTAGCAGTGCTGTTAACACACACAATACATTTGTAGCAACTAATGTATGTGAAAATGTTCTTTCTTTCTTTTTTTTTCCCTTTTCAAATTTTGAATTAATTGTCAAGACCATTAGGATAAAAATTAAGTTCCCATTTTTGAAATTGAGAGAACATCCTGATATTTTTATCAGCTGTAGTACTCTATGATTGCATATACTGAGAGTAAGGAATAGAGATTTTTTTCAATAGATGATGAGAATTCTGGCAATTCTGAAAATCTATAAACCTAGAGCCATTCAGACTCTTCTCTAATGGAATGAAGCTCCTCTGGAGCTAAGCCAATGCCTGCCAGATAAAAGTTGTGTAAGTTATTGAGTGAAACATTTCATTCTCAGAGGATGAACTCAGGACAACTTTTAATATATGTTGCCTCTTATTATGGCAGGAATTTAGTTGATTGTGTCAAGATAAAACTGTCAGTGTCTCCCCTGAATATTTTTAGTAGTTGTAGTGACAGATTAGGTGCAAGTACATGAATGAAATGGGGCTTTATTTAAAACGACACCGTGAATCCATTCTCATCAGATTCATCAGTTCTAATTCACTCATGTCTTTTTGGAGTGCTCAGTCTGTCTCATTTGTTTCAATTGCTTCCTATTCTACCAATATGCTTTTCAATTAGTTGGGCAGAGCAATAACAAGAGTGACTTAACAAGAGTGAACTATGCTATGCCAAACTTGCTTCCATAGGTTCCCTGTGCAGTTAAATAAGCTCTATATCCTCAACTTGAAACCTGGATTTATTAATAGCTTGACAAACCTTTCCTCTCAAAAATTAATTAGAGTTCTGTTGAATTACTTGAATTTAATACAATTCAGCTGGTAATTGATAGAGTGAAACCGTTCACAGGTGGGAAAGACATTTATTCCTTTCTATTTCCATCTGCTGATATGTCTACCATAAATCTAAATTGCATATCAATCATCCATCTGGAAGTGAGCATTAGATCCAAAATTCTCTTACCTACAGCTGCTATGCTGTGGTCAGTTGCCTTTCTTTGAAAATGTTACAAGCACCACAAATAAATGGTTTCTAACATTATAAAGTCTATTTAAATTGTCTACATATAATTTATCTCTGGTATTCTCAGATATTAAAAAAGTAGGAAGTCAATAGAGACTTTGATTTGTTAAGATGTTCTAGTAATTGAGACTTAAGGACAAAATGCTTTATATACCTTCTAAGATTTGGATATATAATTTGTAAATAGAACACAAATTATTATTTTAATTTTACTTTGTATTATTTTAATTTTATTTTGTATATGTAACCTATTCTGAGATCATTCTTATTGTAACAAATAGAACTATGATGGCATAATTTGGCTGAAAAATCTAATATTAGAATGTAGCAATGTACTAATTTATGGCAAACTACTCTTTTCAATGGTTTGGAATTTCACTATCAGAGACTTTCCACCCACTTCTTTTTTTCTCTCCTCTTGTTTCTTAGTCTTTGGGAAAATGTCAAATTCATGGTGGCTTTTCTCCACAGTTAATTTAAGGACACCTTGTATTGTATGAGTCTTCAATAAAGGCCTTCAATAAAAATTACAAGCTGATATGATTTAATGGAATGAAAGAAAGGCACTTTTTATGTAAAATTTTCTGCAGTTACCTTCCAGAATTTGGACCTGACTTGCAAAAAGTCCTGGCCAAACTCTTCACACTTATATTCGCTTCCAGAACTACCCCCAAATTCCGATTTAGTCTCTTTCTTTCTTCAACTCCAATTTTTAAGACTGAAGATACTGAAAACAAAGAATAGACTGAGTAAAATACTTTCTGATATTTTGAATCAATTAACTTGAGTTAATCTAACAAATTAAAGGATAGATATATGGAAGCCTTGAAATTAGGTATGATACTGTCAATATTTTATAAATAATTAGAAAACAAAGATAACTAATTCTATATAAAAGTAAATTGACCTATTTGGTTGATTATCTAAAGATACATCATAAATATTGTAGTCAAGCAGTACGTGGTGGTGGAATTAATTTGAGATGATCTATTGATGTCCACTTACACATAAATAATAAACATGGATCTAATCATGTATTCTAAAATATTTTAATGTATTAATTTTAAAGGATTCTTAGATGCAAATAGATACAATTACTATTTAATGATTTGGTTTGCTAAATTAGTATATAAGAATGTGGAGCAGCTGAGCAAACACTGTAATAATCACTTTCATTCAGAAGATTCTCTATGAAGGTGGGGATGTCTCAAACTCATTCTGCTCATGACTTCCTATTTGTATAAGTTAAGGACTGTTTTCCAACTCAAGCCATCAAAAGGAACAAAATCTACCCACTAGCATATTATATGTTTGTTAAGAAAGAAATAGAGGTGGGTACATCAGAGGACTGTTTCTCTTATTGTTTCAAACAATTTAACATGATCTTCATGTTCTTGCCATGCTCATATAAAACTGTAAATTTAATAAAGACAAAATAGTTTACTATTTTTCATGAAAATTATCTTCAAAATATCTGTAGAGTTAAACTGATACAATCAAGCTTTTTTCAATTTAAAGATAGAACACTACTTTTGAGTATATAAAATATTAACTTTAATATACTGAGCTATTGTTAAGGAGTTTCATAAATGACACACACAGGTTTTATGTATTTTTCCCCTTCAACATTCATTTCAACTATAAAGGCAGATTAATAAAAAAAAATGAACTGTACCTGCTTTCTGAAAACAGGGTCCACGTTATAAACTTCAAAAAAGAACTGATTTCTATAAAGATATCTTTTTGCAGTAGTCATGCAAAAGTGATGCTAGTAGATCTTGAATGGCACTAAATCACAATCCTTGAAGGTCACCTGTTAAGAAACAGGCTCTATTTAGTTATACAGGAAATGACAATATACTGTTATACTGGTTAACCATATCAACACATAAGTATAACACCTTAATCATTAGATATTTATTTAGTCATTGCTTTTCCAGATTTAATGTTCCTTTATAATTTATATTTTATAATAAATACAGAAGAATATAACTTTAATCCAATTTTCATGGATTACAATAGCTTAAAACATTTAACACATAATACACACAGGACATCAATAAGGAAGCAATGAACTTAAACTACACGCCGGAGCACACTGTCTTAACATATTATAGAATATTCCTTCTAAAAGCAGAAGAATACACATTCTTCTTATGGATTCATGGAACTTTCTTTAAGAATAGAAATAGATTAAACATCATAAGTCAATAACTTTTTAAGAGTATTGAATCATATCAAGTATCTTTTCTGGCCACAGTGGTATGAAAGCCAAAATCAAATACAAGATGAAAACTGGAAAATTTAAAAATACTTGGAGATTAAGCAATATGCCACTGAACAACCAGTGGGTCAAAGAATAAATCAAATGAGAAGTCAAAAAATATCTTAAGATAAATGAAAATGGAAATACAACATATTATAATTTATGGGATGCAGTAAAAGCAATTCTAAGAGGGAAGTGCATAGCAAAAAACAAAACAAAACAAAACAAAACAAAAACAAAATCCTGCATTAAGAAAAAAGGAAGATCTTAAATAACCAACCTAACTTTACACTTCAAGGAACTAGAAAAAGAACAAACTAAATCCAAAGTTAATAGAAGAGTCAAACTCATAGAAACAGAATCAAAAACTGATTGCCAGGGGCTGGAGGCTGGGTGATATAAGGAGAGGTTGCTTATAAGGTACACATTTTTAGCTATAAGACTTAAAAAGATCTGAGGATCTAAAGTAAAACATGGTGACTAAGTTGATAAAACTCTATTGTATAATAAACACTTGCTAAGATAGTAAAGCTTAAATATTCTCACAATAAATAAATAAATAAATAAATAATAAGCTGATGGATGTGTTAATTAACTAGATGAGGGAAATCTTTTACAACAGATGTGTACATAAAATCATCACAATATACCTTTATATATCTTACAAATTTATATGTCAATTGTAATTCAGTAAAGCTGAAATAGGTTGGTAGAGTGAAGATAGTGAAATAGCAGGAAGACCCTAAGCTTGCCTCATCCCTCAAACACAGCTAGATAACTATCAAATCATTCTGAATACCCTTGAAATCGACCTGAGGACTGACAGAACAAACTGCACAACAAAAAGAAAAATAAATGAAGCCTAAAGCCAGAAGGAGAAGGGAAATAATAAAGATTGGATCAGAAATAAATGATATAAAAACTAAAAAATAAAGTAAAACAAAACAAAATAAAAACAGTAGAACATATCAATGAAACCAGGAACTAGTTCTTCGAAAAAAATTAATTAAACTGATAAACCTTTAGCCAGACTTATCAAAAAGAAAAGAGAAAGTACCCAAATAAATAAAATCACAAATGAGAGAGGACAAATAACAATACAGAAATACAAAGGATTATAAGAGAATATTATGAAAAACTATATGCCAACAAACTGGACAACATGGAAAAAATGGACAAATTCCTAGACATACATAGTCTACTAAATTTGAAATTTGAAGATATAGAAAACTTGAACAGACTAATAATCGGCAAAGAAGTTGAATCAATAATAAAAAATCTCCCCAAAACCAAAAGTCCAGGGCCAAATAGCTTCCCAGGTGAATTCTACCAAAATTTTAAAGAAGAGTTAATACCTATTCTTCTCAAACTATTCCAAAAAATAGAAATAGAAGGAACATTTCCAAACTCATCCAATGAGGTCAGCATTACCCTGATGCAAAAACCAAAGACTCCACTAAAAAAGAGAACTACAGGTCAATATCCCTGATGAAGATGGATCCAAAAATTTTCAACAAAATCAAATCCAAAAAAGTACATTAAAAGAATCATTCACCACATGGCTGGGTGATAGACATTGGGGAGGGTATGTGCTACGGTGAGCGCTGTGAATTGTGCAAGACTGTTGAATCACAGATCTGTACTTCTGAAACAAATAACGCAACATATTTTAAGAAAAAAGAAAAAGAAGAAGATAGCAGGAGAGGAAGAATGAAGGCGAGTAAGTCAGAGGGGGAGACGAACCATGAGAGATGATGGACTCTGAAAAACAAACTGAGAGTTCTAGAGGGGAGGAGGGTAGGGGGATGGTTTAGCCTGTTGATGGGTATTAAAGAAGGCACATTCTGCATGGAGCACTGGGTGTTATGAACAAACAATGAATCATGGAACACTACACCAAAACAAATGATGTAATATATGGTGATTAACATAGCAATAAAAAATTTTAAAAAAAAGAATCATTCACCACAATCAAGTGGGATGTATTCCTGGCCTACAAAGGTAGTTCCATATCTGCAAATCAATCTATATGATATACCACATTAATAAAAATAGTATAAGAACCATATGATCCTTTCAATAGATGCAGAAAAGGCATTTGACAAAGTACAACATCCCTTCATGACAAAAACCCTCAACAAAGTAGGGATAGAGGGAACATACCTCAATATCATAAAGGTCATATATTAAAAACCCACAGCTAATATCATTCTTTTTCTTTATCATGTTATGTTAATAACCGTACATTATATCATTAGTTTTTTTTTAAATTTTTTTATTGTTATGTTAATCACCATATATTACATCATTAGTTTTTGGTGCAGTGTTCCATGATTCATTGTTTGTTCATAACACCCAGTGCTCCATGCAGAACGTGCCCTCCTCAATACCCATCACCAGGCCAACCCATCCCCCCACCCCCCTCCCCTCCAGAACCCTCAGTTTGTTTTTCAGAGTCCATCATCTCTTATGGTTCGTCTCCCCCTCTGACATACTCCCCTTTTCTTCCTCTCCTGTTATCTTCTTCTTTTTCTTTTTTCTTAAAATATGTTGCATTATTTGTTTCAGAAGTACAGATCTGTGATTCAACAGTCTTGCACAATTCACAGCGCTCACCGTAGCACATACCCTCCCCAATATCTATCACCCAGCCACCCCATCCCTCCCACCCCCAACCACTCCAGTAACACTCAGTTTCTTTCCTGAGATTAAGAATTCCTCATATCAGTGAGGTCATGTGATACATGTCTTTCTCTGATTGACTTAGTTTTTTAAATTTTTTATTATGTTACGTTAATCACCATACATTACACCACTAGTTTTTGATGTAGTCTTCAGTGATTCATTGGTTGCATATAACACCCAGTTCTCCATTCAGTACGTGCCCTCTTTAATACCCATCACCAGGCTAACCCATCCCCCCACCCCCCTCCCTCTAGAACCCTCAGTTTATTTCTCAGAGTCCATAGTCTCTCATGGTTTGTCTCCCCCTCCGATTTCCCCCCCTTCATTTCTCCCTCCCTACTATCTTTCTTAATGGGAAAAAGCTGAGAGCTTTTCTCTACAGTCAGAAAGAAGAAAGGGATTTCCACTCTAACCACTGTTATTTAACATAGTACTAGAAGTTCTAGCCTCAGCAATCAGACAACAAAAAGAAGTAAAAGGCCTCGGGACGCCTGGGTAGCTCAGTTGGTTAAGTGTCTGCCTTTGGCTCAGGTCATGATCCCAGGGTCCTGGGATCCAGTCCCACATCAGGCTCCTTGCTCAGCAGGAAGCTTACTTCTCCCTCCACCTGCCGCTCCCCCTGCTGGTGCTTGTGCTGCCGCTCTCTCTCTCTCTCTCTCTCTCGCTCTCGCTCTCGCTCTCTCTCTCGCTCTCTCTGACAAATAAATAAAAATCTTAGAAAACCTAAAGTACTCCACCACAGAATTGCTAGACCTGAAAATGAGTTCAGTAAAGTTGCAAGATATAAATCAATGTACAGAAATCTGTGGCATTTCCATACACCAATAATGAAGCAGCACAAAGAGAAATCAAGGAATTATTCCCATTTATAATCACACCAAAAACCTTAAGATACCTAGGAATAAACCAAACCAAAGAGCTAAAAGATCTGAACTCTGAAAACTATAAAATACCGATGAAAGAAATTAAAGATGACACAAAGAAATGGAAAGACATTCCATGCTCATGGATTAGAAGAACAAATATTGTTAAAATGTCTATACTACCCAAAGCAATCAACATATTTAATGCAATGCCTATCAAAATATCACTAGCATTTTTCACAGAGCTGGGGCAAACAAGCTTAAAATTTGTAAGGAACCAAAAAAGACCTCGAAAACCCAAAGCTACCTTGAAAAAGAAAAACAAAGCTGGAGGCATCATAATTCTGGACTTCAAGGTATATTACAAAGCTGTAGTGATCAAGACAGTATGATACTGCACAAACATAGACATATAGATCAATAGAACAAAATAGAAAATCCAGAAATAAACCCATAACTATATGGTCAATTAATCTTTGACAAAACAGAAAAGAATATCCAGTGGAAAAAAAGACAGTCTTTTAACAAGTGGTGTTGGGAAAACTGGACAGCAATATGCAAAAGAATAAAACTGGACCACTTCCTTATACCATACACAAAAATGAGTTCGAAATGGTTGAAAGATATAAATGTGAGACAGGAAACCATAAAAATCCTAGAAGAGAACACAAGCAGTAACCTCTTTGATATCAGCCATAGGAACCTCTTACTAGATATGTCTCCTGAGGCAGATGAAACAAAAGTGAGAATAAAGCACTGGGACTTGATCAAGATAAAAAGCTTTTGCACAGTGAAAGAAACAATCATCAAAACTAAAGGGCTACCCATGGAATGGGAGAATATATTTGTAAATGACAGATCTGATAAAGGGTTTGTATCCAAAATATTTAAGAACTTATAAAACTCAACACCTAAAAACCAAATAATCCAGTTAAAAAATGGGCAGAAAACATGAACAGACATTTCTCCAAAGAAGACATACAGACACATGAAAAGATCCTCAACATCACTCATCATTGGGGAAATACAAATCAAAACCACAATGAGATATCACCTCATACCTGTCAGAATGGCTAAAATCAAAACCCAAGGAAAACTAAGTATTGGCAAGAAGGTAAAGAAAAAGGAAACCTCATGCACTATTGGTGGGAATGCAAACTGGTGCAGCCACTCTGGAAAACAGTATGAAGGTTTTTCCTTAAAAAGTCAAAAATATGACTATCCTGTGATCCAGCAATTGCACTACTAGGTATTTAACTAAAGGAAAACAAAGGTATACATACACCCTGATGTTTAGAGCAGCATTATAAAATGTCCGTAGTCTGGTGGATGGATACTGGTCTATATGTACAATGGAATATTACTCAGCCATAACAAAAGAATGAAATCTTGCCATTTGCAATGACATGGTTGAAACTAGGGAGTAGTATGCTAAGCAAAATAAGTCAATCAGAGAAAGAGGAATACCATATGATTTCACTCATATGTGGAATTTAAGAAACAAAACAGATGAACATATAAAAAAAAAAGAAGAAGGATGTCTGGACGGCTCAGTCAGTTAAGAGTCTGCCTTTGGCCCAGGTCATGATCCCAGGCTCAGGTTGCGTCCCGCATCGGGCTCCTTGCTCAGCGGGGAGCCTGCTTTTCCCTCTGCCTGCTGCCCCCCCGTTTGTGTGCGCAATCTCTCTCTCACAAATAAATAAAATCTTTAAAAAGAGAGAGAGAGAGGCAAATCAGGAAACAGACTTTTTTTAAAGATTTTATTTATTTATTGGAGAGAGAGAATGAGATAGAGAGAGAGAGCATGAGAGGCAGGATGGTCTGAGGGAGAAGCAGACTCCCTGCTGAGCAGGAAGCCCAATGCAGGGCTCGATGCCGGGACACCAGGATCATGACCCGAGCTGAAGGCAGTCGCTTAACCAACTGAGCCACCCAGGCGCCCAGGAAACAGACTTTTAACTATAGAGAGTAAATTAAAGGTTAGTAGGAGAGAAGTGGGTGGGGAATGGGTTAAATGGGTGATGGGTTAAGGAGGACACTAGTATTGATGAACACTGGGTGTTTTATACAAGTGCCAAATCACTAAATTCTACACCTGAAACTCCACTGTGTGTTAACCAGCTCGAATTTAAATTTAAAAAAAAATCAACTTTTTAAAAACAATGAAATAAAAACAACACACACAAAAAAACAGTTAACACATTAACATATCTATATTTTAGATTTTTTTTTTAAGATTTTATTTATTTATTTGAGAGAGAGAGAATGAGAGACAGAGAGCACGAGAGGGAAGAGGGTCAGAGGGAGAAGCAGACTCCCTGCTGAGCAAGGAGCCCGATGCGGGACTCGATCCCGGGACTCCAGGATCATGACCTGAGCTGAAGGCAGTCGCTTAACCAACTGAGCCACCCAGGCGCCCAGGAAACAGACTTTTAACTATAGAGAGTAAATTAAAGGTTAGTAGGAGAGAAGTGGGTGGGGAATGGGTTAAATGGGTGATGGGTTAAGGAGGACACTAGTATTGATGAACACTGGGTGTTTTATACAAGTGCCAAATCACTAAATTCTACACCTGAAACTCCACTGTGTGTTAACCAGCTCGAATTTAAATTTAAAAAAAATCAACTTTTTAAAAATGATGAAATAAAAACAACACACACAAAAAAACAGTTAACACATTAACATATCTATATTTTAGATTTTTAAAAGTTTTTATAATAGTTCTATGCTATACCTAACATTTGCAATGTTAGATTATCTTTATTATTCCCTTGATTTAAGAAATTTGAAATATGTATTGGTTATTAAAATCTTATAGGTGACTTACATTTTAATATCTTTGAAAATATTGTATAAATGCACCTTATTTGGTTACCTGGAAGGAATTTACATATATGAGGCCATCCATGTTCTTTTTTTCTAATGAAGTTCACCATCCCAATGAAATTCTCTACTCAGTGAAATTTGTATTTTCCTAAATTTACTCTTTGATAGACTTATGAATGTGCCAACATAAAAACCAGAGCAAAGCTACCCATATATTTAATATATTTTATTTCAAATAACTAAGCTGGAATATAAGTTTTGGAACATTAGCTTGCTGACATCAAAGTAACTGAAGGCCATTAACTCAAATTCCATGTTAAGATACTACCAAAAGTTAAGGAAAACCTGTCCTGCATCTATCATGATTAGATTGAGAAAAAGTATTTCAGTTGCTAGTAACTTCATGACCAAAGATTACTGATCTTTATGGTTCTTATTTATATTAGTTGGAACCACGAGAGATTGACACTGGAATCGACATGGTGGAATATCAGTAATTTCATCAGTCAACCAGTGATTTTCTCTAATCCTGCCTTGCATTTCTGACATCAAGTCCAAATTCTAAATATCCCTGTAGTACACAAAATAACTTTTTTTAGTCATAGTAAATTAATTTTTTTTTCAATTTCACACTACATGTACAACACTATGTGAGGAAACAGAATATATTCTAAGTTCACTTCAAAACCCAATCATTGTGCTTTTAAGCAGTAAAAATGTTGTCTAGTTTTGTGAGGAATTATGAGCAGAAGGATTACACATTTATTTCATTTTCACATCTTTTATCTCTACCTTTCTCCTGCCTTCCTTCCCTCTTTCTAATTCCTTTCTTTTTTCTTTCCTTCTTTCTCCCGTCCTTCTTTTCTTAACATGTGACAATTATACATTTCTACTCTATCCCTTAGGGCACAGAATTAAAAAAAGAGAAAAGCAAACTGATTTTTTTTCTGAAGTTTGTAAATTTTGGCAGAGTGATAAGTACCTGAGTAAACAGCAAAAGCTTACTTAAGGATGTAAAGAGTTATGTTTCTTTCAGTTTTGGCTTTCGTTAGGAAGAATTATTTGGGAGTCAGAATTCTGTGTCCCCATTATTGTCATTACTTTTTAGTGAAGATATGGCACACCATTTTTGTATCCTATTTCATGGAATTAATGAGAAAATTAAATGAAATAATGCACATAAGCTTACCAAAGTGCATGACATATATTGACCATTTAATAAATAATACTGATTATTTCCTGCTTTAATTATGAATTAATATAGCAAAATAAGAAATTATAATGAATGACAGTGTTATGATTCTTATTGTTTTTAAATACCCTCCTCCAGTTTGCTTCTCAGAAGCAAAACTTTTAACTCTTGTATTCTCAGTAAGCTCATGCCTGTCTTTTAAGACAGCGTGTTGTAGTGAAGAGACTGCTACATCTGGAATCAGTCAGATTTCCTTAGGCTTCTGCCACTCTTAGATTTTGAGAAAGTCATTTAGCATTTCTGAGCTAATGCCTTAAAATGGAAATAATGATGTCAGATCCTCTGTCTACTCAAAGCATTATAATAAAAGTTTCAAGAAATAATAGATGATAAAGTTCTTTCTAAACTCAGTTTTACATGTTAGTTGCTATATCTCAAGTTCTACCTTGTACAAAGTTATGACCTGTGCCAACCTATCTTTTTTCTCCATTTCTTTTAAAGATAGATCAAACCTTACCCAGAAATCCTAGGTGACTTAACCGAAAAGTAGGTGAGTTGTCTCATTATTCATAACCCCGCTTCACTCACCTTTGGTCACCATGAATTTATCTTACGTAAGTCTGCTGTTTTTTGTCATTTTAACATGGATTTGGGGTTTTCACAAAGGGAAAAAAAGGCTTATAACCAGCCTAAAATTAAAAAAAAAGTCACCTGATGTTTTCCTTTTCTCTTCTACATTCCTAAATTCCTCTATTTCAAATTGTCTCTAATGCATATAGCATGTATCTCTTTAACTTATCCTTTAGGACTTTTTGCAAGATGACTGCCTTTAAAAGAATCTGCTTTTAATTTTTCATTTCCAATGTGTCAATGGTTAGAAAAACAAATAAATGAATTTAACATTTTAAAAAACCTTATAGCTAGAACTTAATTGATATTTAATGTTAATTGGCAACATATTAACTCCAAGACAGTTATCTAGTACTGTTCTGTGCTTCAAATGACTTGTCCATCTTAAGAACTTCTATTCATATTAAAATTCTTATTTAGGGGGCACCTGGGTAGCTCAGTCATTAAGTGTCTGCCTTAGCCTCAGGTCATGATCCCAGGGTCCTGGGATCCAGCCCCACATCAGGCTTCCTGCTCAGCGGGAGGCCTGCTTCTCCCTCTCCCACTCCGCTTGCTTGTATTCCCTCTCTTGCTGTCTCTCTCTCTGTCAAATAAATAAATAAAATCTTTAAAAGAAAAAAATCCTATTTAGGAACGAGGTACACTTAAGTGTATGCGTGCATCCTGAAAATAAGCACATACTATGATAAGCTTTCTCTGAAATGTATCCTGAGTGAGGGGTGGGGGTTGGGGGGAATTCTTTCAAGAGATAGTAAACCTGGTCATCCAGTTTCTGTTGAAAGAGAAACAGCCTAAAGTAAGAATACATAAAAAGACAGTGGACAGTGGCAAATGGCTTGATTCATTGTCCAGGGGTTGGAAGGAAAGAGATTAGAAGACTGGTGTTATGGGCTGAATTGTCCCCCTCCAAAACGCATGTTGAAGTCTTAATCCCCAATACTTCAGAATGTAACCGTATTTGGAAATAAGGTCTTAAAGAGGTGATTAATTAAAGGAGGTCTTTAGGTAGGCCCTAATCCAATATAATAGTGTCCTTATAAGAATTTGATGGGGCACCTGCTTAGCTCAGTCAGTTGAGTTATGACTTGGTTTCAGCTCAGGTCATGATCTCAGGCTCATGAGCCCCACATCAGGCTCCATGCTCAGCAGAGAGTCTGCTTGAGATTCTCTCTCTCTCCCTCTTCCTCTGCCTCTCCCTCTGCTCACACACACTCTCTCTCTCAAATAAATAAATAAATCTTAAAAAAAAAAGAAGAGGAAATTTGAACCAGAAACATTCTTTGTGAAGGCACAAAGAATAAGTTGTCATCTGCAAGCCAAGAGCCTTAGAAGAAATCAAACCTAGCAATACCTTGATGTTAACCCTCTAGCCTTCAAAACTGTGAGAAAATATATTTCTGTTTTTTTTAAGCCACCCCATCTATGGTATTGTGTTAAGATATGTTTACCATATATGAGGCTGGGCACTCTACCATCCACTAGAAAGAGACATTACAAAACAAATATAAACATTACAAACAAACACACAAACAAATACACAGAGTATCTTGTCCAACTAACCAGAGCCTGTCCCTATTATCATTAGTCTAGTATTAGCATGGGGACTCATAGACAGAGTGGCAACCTTGTCAAAGACAGAGGTTAGCAATGGGGCCCAACAACATGAGCACTCACTCAATAAAGCTGATCCAACTACTACCAGAACAGAATGTCCAAACTAGGCTAAGCCCACCCACTGCCACCAGTCTGGCCCTATTCCATGAGGACTTTAATCAGCTGCTTGGTAGCAAGTTAAATATGTTGGTATACTTCCCACCTGGAAGGGGAAGGGATTCTCTCTCACTAGAATCAACATATATTTTTAGGTATGGGTTTCTTTTTCTTGTCCTTCTGTCTTCAGCATGCACCACTCTTAAAGAACTTACCAAATGTTCGAGCCATGACACAGACCTTGCATAACATTGCATAGGACCAATGGCTACGCTTAACAAAACAGGTATATCAGTGGGCAGACAAGTGGACATGGAATTCCCTAGTTTGATCACATACCTTACTAGTCAGAGACTCAATGGAATTATTCTTAACACTATTTAAATACATATGTCTCCTCCATCGTAAAAATATATAAACATCCTCTCTGTATTAGTGTTCTTCAGAGAAACAGAACTAATAAGGATATATTTATACTTATACTACCAGGAATTAGGTTAATGGGAAATGTAATTATGGAAACCGAGAGGTCCCAACATTTGGAGTAAGCAACCTGGAGATGCAGGAGAGCAGTCTAATTCTGAAGGCCTGAAAACCAGGAGAGCGCACTGTTATAGCTACAGTCTGAAGGTTGGCAGGGCTTGGCCTAAAACCGAAGAAGAACCCATGTTTCAGTTCAAGTCTGAAGACAGGAAAAATTGATGTTTGAACTTGAAGGCAAGAGGAATCCCCTTACTCACTAGAAAGTTATCCTTTCTGTTCTATTCAGGCATTCAATTGACTGGATAGGGTCCACTCACATTAGGTAGGGTACTCCACTTTACTCAGCCTATGGATTCAAGTGTTAATTGCATCCAGAAACAGCCTCATAGACATACTCAGAATGACCAAATGTCTGTGTACCCCGTGGCTCAGTCAAGTTGACACGTAAAACTAAGTATCACAATGGGGCGCCTGGGTGGCTCAGTCATTAAGCGTCTGCCTTCAGCTCAAGTCATGATACTAAGGTCCTGGGATCAAGCTCCTCATCAGGCTCCCTGCTCTGCGGAGAGTCTGCTTCTCCCTCTGTCTGCTGCTCCCCCTGCTTGTGCTCTCTCTCTCTGTCAAATAAATAAATAAAATCTTTTTTAAGAAAAGTATCACACTTTCTTAACCTCACATCCTCCTTTAACTTTTGCCTTATTTCCAAATATATTAAACCATTTAAGCTTCAACCAGGTTTTACTGATGTCAAAACACTTTTTTTTTTCAGAGAGCCTATAGCACACAGGAGGTTACAGAGTAAATAAATGTCAGAATCTAGAATAACACAGTCCAATCCACTTTTCCTATCAATAGGATATAAAACACTGTCATTTCTACATTTAGACTTTATTAGTCTAATACTGTGTAGATGACTGCTCAAATATTCAATTAATGTTAAATATTCTTGTCTTTTCAAGGATATTGAAAACCTTAACTTTTAAGTGTTGTTTATATTGTAGTGAACCATTTATGATACATTTTTTAATGATACCAGGTAGATCATCCTAATTCCAGATTAACTGCATCCCACTGACACAATTTCTTCCCCAGCCTGCTGCCACCTGTCTGGTACCAAACCCATTCAGCTGTGGAAAATGACAGCTGGTTCTTCAGGGTGGGAAGTGGTGGGAGCAGAAGTCAGGTGAAAATGACTCATTAGCAATGAAATGGAAAAATTGTGCAGACTTCCCTGTGGACATTCTGGATGATGCATAGCTCTTTTTTTCCCAAGGCTTCTCTCACTCTGATAGCTCAATTCAGAGTTAATTGCAAAACAAAACAAAACAAAACAAGAATGTATTTAATTCTCAAACATTTTTGAAATTACTGTCGTGCAATTCTATCATACCTAATCAATGTATTTATGTTCTTCACAAATTTCAACACAAGTTTAAGTTTCCATTTTGACATGAATCACAAATTGCCAAAAGAAAAATACTCTGATGTTTTAGCTTTTTGAGCATGTTCAGAAATATTACATTAGAAAGGACCCTGGAATTTGGAGTGGGCGTACTGAATCCTAGTCACTCATCAGCTACACGAAATCAAATAGTTCTCTTAACTCCTTTGGACATCAGAATGTACATGAAGAAAACAGAACTTAATGGGCAAAGTGATTGTATTATGCTTAATTAGAATTTTTTTCTCTCCCTTTCCTGTTTCTTTTAGATTTATTTACTTGAAGTTATTAATAAACTACTTATTTCTCTTAAATATTTCTCTTATGTTTGTGCATTTTTATACTGTTTGAAGATTTTTTCATTGGGTATCTGGAATATTTAAAATATAAATAAGACAGAGTTCTATATTCAGCTTTTCAAATATGGACTTTTCAGAAAAGTACAGAGGCAGCTCTGTTAGCATGAAATTAAAAATACAGACTTTTTACAAAAACTTCTCATATGCTATATCCACATACACTTCCCATATGCTATTAGTATCAACACATTTATAGGAAATTGTTTTATAGTAAATTACGTGTTATATAGTAGCTCCTAAATGTTCTTCCAATTATGGAAAGTTAATTATGTTTAGCTAAATAATTATTCACATTTTTCAAACCAAAATGGTAGCAACACTAAAATGATAGAAAGAAACTTAATTTGTGAAAAAGAACTGTCAATGCATAGTGGCACCCTGATAGTAAACAGTAGTGTTTGCCTTTTAGGGCCTTGGCTCTCAAGAGCATGTCCAAATGTTTGACACACTGATGTGCCAAGAATAACCCTGCAAACACCAAGACAGACTGGCACAGTTCCAAAAATAAACTTTTATCATTTGAACTCCTTTTCCACATACATGCACTTGTCTCCTGACTTTTTCATTTCCTGACAGCCTGAAGCTCTGTCATTAATAGCAGCCACTAGAAGTCATAGTGCTGCACCTGTCACTATTAGTTAAGAATACCATTCAACTTCAAGGTAACTAGAATTTTTGTCCTTTAGTCTTTTTTGGCTTCCTCAGTTTGGGGTCAAAAGGGTTGTCTGTAGCAAATAACCGAGCATAGAATTTTGTTGAAATATTTCATTTCACAAAACCATGAACTCCCAGACCAACCTTGTTACTGCCATTTATCACACGTTTACCACATGTGTCTTCTATCTTGAAAAACCCTTACCTCCCCTAAGTCCAATGTCACGGAACAAAACTGCTTTCAGACACCACACCAAAAATCTTCACAAAGGATGTAGCAGGCCAGAGTCAGTTTTTACAGACTTTGTTCTCTTAGGGTGCTGACAATCTGTGAGAGCAACTAAAGCTGAAAAAGGTCTTTCCTTCCCTTTCTACCACTGGTGCTGCAGCTGTTAGCACTTCTGGTGTCAAGGTACAAATGTCATGAAGGTACTGTCAGTAAAGTAAGAGACATGAAAAACAGCCTGGCAGTCTGGCTAACCACCAGAGCCCTTAATCGTCTCGTTATACACTGCTTGGAGGTGGACTTCTGTTATCACTGTTCCCTCCAATTGCCCTTAATTGAAGCAGTGGGATTTGCTTCACATCATTGAAATGAAAGGGTGTTTTGTGACTCTGCTTAAGAGTGTAATTTCAAAATTGAAGACTAACTGTGGTGCCTAGAACATCATGGTTAAGTTTTCTGTAATTCACACACGTGTGTCATGGGAGGAAGTGGCTTGAATTAAAATCATTTCATAGTTCCCCACCCCAGAGTCTTCCATGGAGAAGAGTACATTTGAAAACTTCAAATACATGAAAGATGTATAACATTTAAATGTCTATTTTGATATGTGTTCTAATTAGAGAAAATTGCCCAGATACAAGTATAAATGACTGATCAATGAAGTGATTTCTTAGACTTTAAGAGATAATTCTATAATTTAGCACAAAAAGGTATAAGGAATTTTATTATATCATGTCTTTTCTAAACTCTGTCACTTAATTTTAGTACAATGCATAACAACAAAGAGGTGCTAGGAAGATGCCTTTCTTCAGGGAGTCATGCTGTTGACTAGGGATTTGAATATCGACAAACTGTGTAGCATCATCAATTACTTTTTGATTTGCAGTTATCACCAGCTTTAATCTTGGATATGGTAATTTACTAACCTATTTGTCAGTGTCTCCAGGATGCCTTTGGCATTGGAGCAAAGCTTGTGGACACAGTTTCTGGAGACATATGTCACCAGAGGACATAATCAGAAAACAGGAATGGCCCCTCTAGAAAAAATGGCATATGCTCTCTTTACATCCAATTAAAAAGACAATATCATAGACATTATTTTCCCAAGTCCACATTTCATATTTATATACATATGTCCACACATTCCTACAAGGTATACAAATTCATTTATTTCTATATCATTTGTACCATTCTACCAAAACTGCTTTGCTTAAGTTATAGCAGACTAATAATTAAAATAATTATGAAAAAATTACTGGTTTGCAGTAGATGTTCAATCAGTGTAGACCCTTCACTGTCTAATTGTCAACATTAGTAGCCCATTTCTAGGATTTATCTTCCAAAACTCTAAGTGTCTAATCAATATACCTATATGAACATCCTATAGACCCCTGAAGCTTATTATTTTCATACCACCCCATAACTTTTACTTTTTCAATATTACCTATTTTCCTATGGCTTTGTTATCCATGTATTTCCTTGGAAAAGCAAATAAAACAGAACAAAATATAAAGTATCAGTTTCCCTGACATATATTTTTACCTCACCTTTTCCATCTAATATTTCACTATATTCTATGATTATAATTCAGAAAATGTGCCAAATCTGGGTCCATCTTCAATTCTGAAGTTCAGCCTTCAGTTTCTCTCACTGGCCAATAGCGGTGGCCTCTTAACACTTTTTCCTGTCCCTCTCCTCTCTCCACCTCAATTTGTTCTATCATTTAGGCTATATTTCCTTACAAACCTACAGCACCATACTTATGAATAGAGGCATTCATAAACTTCCCTTTGCCAAATAATAACGTTCAGAAACCTTAGGTTGAGGCTAATTATAATCTTTTCTTTCCAACTCCATTATCTGATAGTCTCTCTATATTAAATGAACTACTCACCATACCAAATGTTTTTGTTAGAGTAGGCAGTCAGTTAGGTTCTAACAGGTTGCTTTGAAGTCAACATCAAGGAAGTCATGGCCAGCTAGGGAAGATCAGCACTCCACAAAAAGCTAGATCAAACCAGACAGGCCCCAAATGGCAGATGCCATGACAAGAAACCCCTGACCAAATCAGGAAGAAAAAGCTAGAAACCCTGCTTCCTTCCCCAAGTAATGAATATTCCACCCCTAGTTAGCAACTATCAATAAAAGAAATCCAGCAATGTGCTCTCTCTCATTCTCTTGCTCTCTCACTTGCTCTTGTATCTCCAGAGTGTACTTTTCACTTTAATAAGCTTTCCTGCTTGTTATTCAACTACTGTGCTGTATGTCTTTAAATTCCTTCTTATGACAAGACCAAGAATGTTCAGTGACTCCTTAAGTTCTGGCTGGGTCAAGGCCCCAGGGCCCAGGGACTCCCCAGTTCACTAGGCAACATCTTTTTGGTGATCAGGAAGAGGTAACAGCAGTTTGAGTGACTCTCATCATCTGTGAGTCTCCAAATCTCACCTCCCTTTTTCTGGAGAGTTGCTTAGTCAACACTGCTCCTCCTTGTTCTACTCACTCTTTCCGATATACCTGGGAACAGGACAGTCTTTTAGCATTTATGAGAGATTGATTTTCAGGTCCAAAGAATAAAGGGACACTTGGTCCTTCCCACCAAAAGGTGTTCTTAGGTGACTAAAGGCCTCAGGGAAATGTCTGAGTTATTCCTCGAGATGCTAACAGTCCTATAGGGAACTCCTTCTCATAGTAATTAATTTCTAGCTTGCCTGGGGACACACACATATGGATTGATCATTGAGTGCTCCCAGCCTTCCTAGATGTCTTAAACTTCCAGTCAGAGAAACCGAGACATGTTAAAGGGTAATTTCCAGCCGCTCATGGAAGTAATACTCACAAGTGTTGTCACTAGATCCATTACACTGATCCTTACATGACTGTCCCATATTCCCAGGCTGTCTCTATCTCATGAGAAATCTTTCTGGTCCTTCTCTTATGTGTTAGTGTCTTATGCTTATTTCTCTCATCTTTTCTGACTGACTATGGAATGTTCCAGCACATTATCATCTGCTCTATCTGACAACTGCCAGAAGTGGGACAGTTCAAAACTGACACCAGGTAGATTGAATGCATTGGAGTTCACTTTGAAAGGTGATCCTGAGAGTGGTGGAGGCTTGCTCTTATGCTATGCATTGTTCAGATATTTTCAGGTCTCTTGGATTATGGGATGCTGTGATTCCACCCTGCCACTCACTCCCCTCCAGATTCCTCTCATAGCTATTCCACATTCTTCTCTGCCAGTGGTGGTGCAAGGAGACCTGCAGGTTGTTCTGCCATCACAGAGATCCTGTAACTCACATTGTTGTGTTTGTACAGGTCATCATACAATTTGTTATAAGCCATTTTACTTCCTAGCAAGGGACCCTGCCCAATGAGACTTTTCCCTGTGGGTTTGCCTTAGTCATCACTTAATTGAATGGCATTCAACCAAAGCAATTCAGGGATGCAGAGAATTAAAAAAAAAATAGAGGCTAATTTCACCTGAAATGGTGGCAAAAAGAGATCAAAAGATTTCTATGGTTTTGACAAGAAATAGACCATAAAAGGGACCCTCATGCCTGGCAGCCATTATCTGCCACCAACTGTTGATAATGGGAAGGAGCTATTCAGAGATCTTGGAGTCATAATGATGTCCTCCTCTGGGGATTCCAGCCCAGGATTTCAGGGTTACTTATGGGACACCATTGTTATTGTTCCCAGTGGAATCTTCAGACAGGCTGAGACTCCTACAACTGCAGGCACCAGGATGAAGTACATGCCCTGGGACACCAGGTCATCACAGGTCATGCCAGCCACTGCCATGGTCATGGGGAAAATGGACAGCAGGCTGGGGATGCCCAAAGTTCACTCACTCTCAGAACCGAGAGAGTTCCAAATTAAAGTCCAATCGATATCATAGCACAGAATCAACTCTCCTCAGAATAATGGACTCTGGGCATCTATTGAGGTTCTTTGTCAACTCTCTCCCTGAAGACAATGGAAAATTCCACCTCTGTCTCTAAAGATTCTCCTCTAAGGTGTATCTTGAGACACCAGAATCAGCTCCCATTAAAGGCCTAAAAAACAAAACAAAAACTGCTGGTTTGCCAGATTAATTTAAATCTCAGTGCAGGGGTGCCTTTTCCTGAGTTTTCTGAGGAAATTCATGTTGATTGTAAGGAAGGATGAGCAGGTGTTCCCTGTTCTGGAGGAGCATGAAGATGAGGATGTCTGCAGGACCCAGGTGCCCACCTGAACCAGGGACAATACTTTGATGGATAAAGGGAAATATCTCTTGGGACCCTGACTATCCAAGGTGATGCTCTTAGGGTTCAGCAGGAACCCCAAGGCAACTGTCACTGTTTATCTCTCCTTTAAATGAATAACCGATCCTCAATCCCACCTGACACTCCCTTGGGATGCATCTTGAGAAGTTAGAACCAGTTTGACCCTGACAACTCCTATGCTTACTTCCCAAGTCCATTTATTTTGTAACACTGTTAGCATCAATATAAACTAGAGAATGAAGAAGTTTGAAAAATAAAAGGTAGTCTTAACTATAACACAATATTACAACTTGATTTCTTCTGTAAAATGGACCAAAATTCTATATAGTCAGGCCTTTCTGGCCCTGTACCAAAACCCTGATCTGTCCATACTCTTTCTGCCCCTCAATCCACCAACAGTTCAGTTGCCTCAGGCCCTTCAGCTTCTGTTAAACTTCCACCTTACCTGTGTTCTGTCAAGTTCTCTATGTGTGCACTCCCCTTTGTCTCTTTTGTAAACAGGTTGCTGCCAAGTTCTTGTACATATATCCCTCCTGAGTCACTTGACTCCTCTGTTTGCTTTTTGTGTATGTGTCAGATTGAAATATATCTTGAGAGGATATATTTGTTATATTGTTATGTTAGGGTTTTCTCTCTCATTAGTTTCCCCAGTTAGTGGCTATGATAATTGGAGCCAATTGTCTGGTTGGTCTACCTTGAGATGTGGTCTTTAGGGAATATGCTCAAACAGCTGCTGAAACTTATTTTGTTTCAGGGATGTACCCTGTTTTCTCCAGCCCAACATGGACTACCTATTTTCATTTTTTGTTGGTGAAAACAACAACAACAAACAACAAGAAAGTGTTTCTGTTCATCTGTCCAAGTTGATGAGTTTTAGGTCCAGGAGTCCTCTTTTTCTGCCTTGTGGGCTTTTTATCCCCTTCCAGCCTTGCTGCCTCTACCTCCACTCCTCCTTTCTGGGCACCCCGATGGGCATGACTTGCATAACTAGCTCCTATACCATCCTCACTGCCTCTGACAACATTGACTCCTGCTACTCCTACACTTACTACCAAAGAGGGGGAAATAAAAGCACCCCAAGCTGATGGCTTGCCTCATTATGAGGTTCAAACTGAACCATTAGGGGCCCAAGGGTTCCCATGGATTTAAACTGTCCATTTCAGATATCCCCACAAGAGCCCCAAGTAAAATTGACAACGGGGAACCAATTAACTTACTTTCTACTGAACCTAAGTACAGCATATTTGGTAGTTAAGCTAACTTAAGTTTGTTGGCTTAATTAAAACAGACATCTTTACAGTTATCAGGATTAAATATAAAACTTCTTTCTACCTAGGTTTACTAAAGGTCAAGTGAACTCATGTTACCTTTGCTGCAATTTGTCAGCAAAAAGATGACTTAAAATGATGGTTTATTTTCACTGTTGTTTAACATAGTACTAGAAGTCCTAGCCTCAGTAATCAGACAACAAGAAGAAATAAAAGGCATCCAAATCAGCAAAGAAGAAGTCAAACTCTCACTCTTCGCAGATGACATGATACTTTATGTGGAAAACCTGAAAGACTCCACCAAAAAATTACTAGAACTCATACAGGAATTCAGCAAAGTCTCAAGATATAAAATCAATGCACAGAAGTCTGTTGATTTCTGTACACTAACAATGAAGCAGCAGAAAGAGAAATTAAGGATCAATACCATTTAAAATAGCACCAAAAACTATAAGATACCTTGAAATAAACCTAACCAAAGAGATAAAAGATCTGCACTCTGAAAACTATAAAATACTCATGAAAGAAATTGGGGAAGACACAAAGAAATAGAAAAACATTCCATGCTCATGGATTGGAAGAAAAAATATTGTTAAAATGTCTATACTATCCTCCCCCTCCTGCTATCTTCTTCTTCTTTTTTTTCTTAACATGCAATGCATTATTTGTTTCAGAGGTACAGATCTGTGATTCAACAGTCTTGCACAATTCACAGGTCTCACCATAGCACATACCATGAGAGATGAACTCTGAAAAACAAACTGAGGGTTCTAGAGGGGAGGGGGGGCAGGAGGATGGGTTAGCCTGGTGATGGGTATTAAAGAGGGCACATTCTGCATAGAGCACTGGGTGTTATGCACAAACAATGAATCATGGAACACTACACCAAAAACAAATGATGTAATGTATGGTGATTAACATAAAAATAAAAATTTTTAAAAAAGTCTATACTACCCAAAGCAATCTACACATTTAATGCAATCCCTATCAAAATAACACCAGCATTTTTTGCAGACCTGGAACAAACAATTCTAAAATGTGCATAACCAGAAAAGGCCCCAAATAATCAAAGAGATGTTGAAAAAGAAAAGAATAGCAGGAGGCATCACAATCCCAGGCTTCAAGCTGTATTACAAAGCTGTAATCATCAAAATAGTATGGTACTGGTACAAAAACAGACACAATGATTAATGGAACAGAATAGAGAACACAGAAATGGACCCTCAACTCTACAGTGAACTAATCTTTGACAAAGCAGGAAAGAATATCCAATGGAAAAAAGACAATCTCTTCAACAAATGGTGCTGGGAAAACTGGGCAGTGACATGCAGAAGAATGAAACCTGACCACTTTCTTACACCACACACAAAAATAAGTTCAAAATGGATGAAAGTGTGAGAAAGGAATCCATCAAAATCTTAGATGAGAACACAAGTCGCAACCCCTTTGACCTTGGTCACAACAATTTCTTGCTATATATGTCTCCAGAGGCAAGGGAAACAAAAGCAAAAATGAACTATTGGGACTTCATCAAAATAAAAATCTTTTGCATGGCAAAGGGAACAATCAACAAACCTAAAAGGCAACCTATGGAATGGGAGAAGACATTTCAGATAAAGGGCTACTATCCAAAATCTATAAAGAACATCTCAAAAGCAATAACCCACCAAAAAACAAAATAAATCCAGTCAAGAAACGGGCAGACATCATGAACACACATTTCTCCAAAGAAGGCATATAAACGGCCAATAGACACATGAAAAAATGCTCAACATCACTTATCAACAGGGAAACACAAATCAAAACCACAATGAGATACCACCTCACATTGGTCAGAATGACTAAAATTAACAAGTTACGAAATGACAGATGTTGTCAAGGATGCAGAGAAAGGGGAACCCTCTTACACTGTTAGGAATGCAAACTGGTACAGCCACTCTGGAAAACAGTATGGAGTTTCCTCAAAAAGGTAAAACAGAACTGCCCCATGACCCAGCAATTGCACTACTAGGTATTTATGCAAAGTGTACAAATATAGTGATTTGAAGGGGCACATGCACCCCAATATTTATAGCGGCAATGTCCACAATTGCAAAAATATGGAAAGAGCCCAGATGTCCATTGATGAATGAATGGGTAAAGAAGATGTGGTATATATGTATGATAGAATACCACTCAGCCGTCAAACAGAATGAAATCTTGCCATTTGCAACAACATGGATGGAACTAGAATGTATTATACTCAGTGAAAGAAGGCAGTCAGAGAAAGACAAATACCATATGATTTCACTCATATGTGGGATTTAAGAAACAAAACAGATGAACATAGAGGAAGGGAAGGAAAAATAAAATAAGATAAAAACAGAGAGAGAGGGAAACCATGAGACTCTTAACTCTAGGGAAAAATTGGGGGTTACTCAGGGGAGGTAGGTGAAGGAATGCGGTCACTGGGTGATGGGCATTAAGGAGGGCACTTGATGTAATGAGCACTGGGTGTTATATGCAACTGATGAATCACTAACCTCTAACCTGAACCTAACAATACACTGTATGTCAACTAACCTTAATTTAAAATATAAAAAAATAGGTTTATTTTGTCTGTCTCATAAAGTTTTCATGGGTAATTGATAAGAACAAACAGATTCAATAAAAAAAAATGTTTAGAGCTTTCAAAATCTTTGGTTATCTGAAGCTTTAAAGTTTTGGTAAGTTAAATGATAAATTGGATTGAATTCATTGGATACCTAAGTCTTTTCCAAATAAAATAGAATATTAAAGCATTGATTACTTAACAAACATCAGTTTGTCTGCTTTTGGCCCATTATTGCAGAGAAACTAAGGATATTGGGTCAATTGATAAACTTGCTTTATGCTTTATTTAAAAATTGTACTATGGAAAAGCATTGTTTTAGAAATTATGAAATGTATTCATAAACTTTAGTTCTAAAAATTTCTGGTGTAACAAACAGTTCACAATTGGTTACTACATAATTTTCACTGGAGACTAAGATTACTAAGAAAAACTAATGATGTAATGTATGGTGATTAACATAACATAGTAATAAAAAATTATAATAGGATTTATCTTAAATAAGTAATAGTATGAGGAATGGAAATATATTGAGGAAAAACACATAATTTTACCCTAAAACAAGATTGGTTATTTCGAGTAAAGGCTTCAGGCAAAATCTAAATAAAAAAAGTTGTAGAAGGTTAGTAAGGAGAAAACTTTGGAATTTGTGTATGATCAGAACTGACTAAGATTGAAATGAATGGATTTTAAAATTACACTGGTATAAGATTGAGATTCAGCTTTTTTCTGTATTAAAAAGATAGTTTTCAGGGAGCCTGGGTGGCTCAGTTGGTTAAGTGTCTGCCTTCCGCTCAGGTCATGATCCCAGGGTTCTATGATCCAGCTCCATGTCGGGCTCTCCTCCCAGATCGTGCTCTCTTTCTCACTATCTCTGTCTCTCTTTCTCAAATAAATAAATAAAATCTTTTAAAAAAGGATAAAGCTTTCTTAGATTTTTCACCTAATCTTGGTAAGAAATTGTTAACAATTTTTTTTCTTCTTTATCCAGAAAACCAAATTTTCTGTTTGTCTTTATCAAGTCTTTAATTACTTAAGAATCCTGAAACTTCTCAATACTAAAAAAGCTAAGTTTTGCTAACAACTGTATAACCTTCTGTAGGATCCTTTATTGCCACCTTGGTTAAATATAAATATTAATTTTTTTAATGATCTGTAATCCTGTTTAGGAATGTATTTTAAAACTTTTTTGACTAATTAGGCTTGTTCACTTGGTGTGTTAGTTTACTTGGGAAGCACTGTTAAACAAATGCGGTGAACTTTCCTAGGCTGTATTATAAAGGTAAATGCTGTAACTGTTCCAAAATTATATGAAATTCCTAAAGTTTTTGTATGTTCTGATTTATACCAGCTGACCTTATGGTCATCACTAGACATTCTAATTATCAAAATGTTTGTGTCAGAAATAAATAGGTTTTCAGGTCAATTACCTTACAATGAACTCTCATCAGATCTTCAACCATGTCCATCTCTGAGGTTTTTTGTTTTATGTATTTTTTGGTCATGTATAATTATTGTCCTTATCCTTTTGCAAAATGTGTTTCATCTTCAAGGAAATTCATGAAAAGATCTTTCTAACAAATACAGGTTTCTGATATTTCTAAGATCATACAACTAAACTGGGTAAGAATTCCTGGAACTAATGGAAAAGCTGCATTCACACAGAACAGGAATTAATAACATGGGGATAATGAACTGAGGAAGATGATTATAGTTTTTTATGACTCTTGTTTGAAACACTGTTGGTGCTCTAATATTTTTCTTCCAGATTGAGAAAGCTTACTCTTAAGATATCAATGACTTACAGGAATATGATAAAATATACCTTTGTGTACAAATTGAAACATTTAGCTTTGCTCCTGACCTGAACCCTCTGAAATTCAGAGACTCTTGGTGAATATTCTTTCTTTTATGGAATATAATTATCTGCATATATGTGAAAATCTATCCTCCTTGTAACAGGACACCATTGGAAACTGGTTATATAACCAGGGCTTTGACTGGAATGTCATATTTGAGACATGCATAGACAGATATGACCAGACAGCTTTTAAGAACTAAGGTTGACTTTATGGAGCCCCTTGGAAATGTTGACCTGATACCTTGCTTACAGAGTTCCCAGCAGCCTTACCAGGTGAGTAAAGTATGTTACTTTCTGGCAGGTGCAGGAACCTCAGGATATTTTGAGGACCTTGAGATGAGGAATTCACCCAAATCTATAGGTATTGCAGACAAGTCTGACAACAAGTATTTGGCTTGGCTCCAGCCTCAAGAAGCTATTAAAAGTTCAATCTAGAGATTCCTTATGAAAAGTTCTGGCAAAGCGGATTTTTAAAAACTTATATGGCCGGGGCGCCTGGGTGGCTCAGTCGTTAAGCGTCTGCCTTCGGCTCAGGTCATGATCCCAGGGTCCTAGGATCGAGCCCCACATCAGGCTCTCTGCTTGGCGGGAAGCCTGCTTCTCCCTCTCACACTCCCCCTGCTAGTGTTCCCTCTCTCACGGTCTCTCTCTCTCTGTCAAATAAATAAATAAATAAAATATTTAAAAAATTAAAAAAAAATTATATGGCCAATAACAATTCTTGCTGAGCTTATGTAAATAATTAAGCCAAATTTGTTAAACCTGGACTTGTTTTACAAAGGAGTTAGTCTTAATTTGCTTATCTTTTATGGAAATGAGGGTGATTTCAGAGAGAGAAAATGTTTCAAAAACATATCTTTGTAGATATTAGATTTTAATATTATTTATTATAAATGAGAGTAGATCCTAAATTCCTCTGGTTTCCTCAAATATCTGGCTATAACTCTCCAAACCAAAGGATCCAATCTTCTTCCATTCTCTTCACTTAAAGTCATTAAAAACTGAACTGCCTTTTTCCCTGAAGCCCTGCAGACTGAAACTGGACAAATTGAGGTCAACTTCAGAGAAATTGCCACAAATTACCTCGTGTATAGACAATCTTTGTGCCTGTTGCTTTATGAGTCACTCAAAAGAATCACCAGACATTTGAATTGCAAATCAGAAAAACCCATCTGATTGCAGCTGCCTGCTCCCATGCCATCTGAGGATACCTTGAGCCTATCATTTAGAAATCTCACTGACAATACTTGGGACTCAGACAGGGGGTTTGTATTATGCTCCATTAACCTATGTTTTTGTTTCCATAGAAGTTCCTTTTATTAATTACCTGATTGCTTGCTAAATAAAATAGTCTATATGACAGCTAATGCCACCTGCTACACCTGCATTAACTCCTCCTGGGAAGTAAGAATATATATAAATAAAATCAGGCAGCAAGACACTTGGCTACAAGAGGCCCTTGACTACATTTTTACAAAATGTGAGGAGTCTGCACAGTGACTAACACATCAAGCTGCATATGGATCAATTCATCTGGAGAGGTTAAAGAAAGCTTCCAGGTCATTGGAACAATAACTAACTGGACCACAGTTCCCTATAAACCCACCCTATCTCCTCTTCCTGATGGGACTCCTTTTTCTTCTGGTTTCCCAACCTTTCATGGTTATATCTTCTTTTTGGACCCTTAATAACCATTCACCTTATTCTGATGCTTGGACCTTGTATCCTAAAGTTACCAAAAAAAAATTTATTTCCTCTCCCTTCAGAAAGATAAATCTCCAGATGGTGGTCCATAACAACTCTGAAACAAAAGAATATAAACACCCACTAGACCAAGCCATGGGTTCCTTCTACTCCCCACTGTCCATCCAGCTTCCCTAAAACTTAGAGAGCAAGGATTTCTGGAGTACTCAGGCAGGATCAACATCCCACACCAGCATGAAGTAGTTACAGAAGATGGGCCATCTCCGATTTACCTTTAAAAGATTTTAAGGGCCCAGAGTCCTTGAGCAGAGAAAGTTAGAGCAGGCAGTTAGGTTTTAACAGGATGCCTGAAGGTCAGCATTGAGGAAGTTACGGCCAGCAATTGCGAAGGTCAGAAGTCCGTCCTCACAGCACTCCACAGGAAGCTGGATCAAGCCAGAAAGCCCAAGGTGGAGGATGCCATGACAAGAAACCCCTGACAAAATCAGGAAGAAAAAGTGAGAAGCCCTGCTATCAGCCCCAAGTAATAAATGCTCCATCCCCTAATTAACAACTATCAATGAAAAATAGAAACACAAATTAATAACTATCAATAAAAATAGAAACACATTTCCCAGGACACACCTCTCTCTCTCTCTCTCTCTGGCTCTCATATCTTGAGATTGTACTTTTCGCTTTAAGAAACTTTCCTGCTTGTGTTACTCACCCACTGCGCTATGTCTGACCTTGAATCCCTTCTTGTGACAAAACCAAGAATGTCAGCTACTCCTTCAGGTTTGGCTGGGTTGAGGTCTCAGGGCCTAGGGATTCCCCAGTTCACCTGGGAACACTTTCTTCCATGATATAAGGTGTACTCTTCACTCTGCCTGGAATAGACATCAACATCACCTCCACCCTTTATTACCTCACTACTCAAAGTGTGGTCTGCAGAACAGCAACACCAGGATTGCCTGGGAGACTTAGAAATGCAGAATTCCAGGCCCACCCAAGCTACAGAATCAGAATCCCCAATTTTACAAAACCTCACCTTTTATTATACATGATAAATATTACCACTTCCACAAAGCTACTTTTTTTTTAATCTTTCTAATCTGACTATTGTGCACATACTAAAGCATTACAGATGTAATTAAACTTGGACACCTCCTCCCTTCTCTTCCTTCTCTCATCTCTCCTTTTTTCATTTTCCTCCCTCTTTTCTACCTTTTCTACTCTCCTTTACTTCCTGTCAATTCATAGCAGCAGTATTCCCTTAGTTGTCTGCCAATCCATGACTCAGTTTACTTCCACCCTGAATTTCCTTCCAATCTTGCTCCAGTGAAGACTGAGTTTTTTTTCTTTGCCCAGAAATTAAATACTTTTTCTTGCTATTTGATGATTAAAGTAAAGCTAACGTCACAAACATCATCACCACTGATGATGTGGTTCACTGAACCAGTGAATGCGTTTATTTGCAATAAGATACTGTGCGTGTGTATATATATATATGCGTTATATACCATGCTTAGTATGACAAATCCATATTCTTGAAATGAGTGAAACAGCAATTCAAAATTCTTCATGTGGGTAAAATAATAGGATATACTCTTGCTATCAAATTTTTTAGAGCAACTAGATTACTGGGGTTGGGCACCTGGCTGGCTCAGTTGGTGGAGCGTATGACTCTTGACCACAGGGTTATGAATTTGAGCCCCATATTGGGTGTAGAGATTATTTGAAAAATCTTAAAAAAGAAAGAGGAACTGGATTGCTAAAATATTTCAGTTGTTTAAAATATTTTATAAAACATACATGTGCACACACTCCATTTAGACTAACAATCGTTTCATTAATTAAATAAATGAATATTGTTCAAAAAATTATGTGACATGAATTTTCATATATGTTATGCTACTGAGAAGGTTTACATACTTTCAAAACTGGCATTATTTAATTACTAAATATTTGTTCACTACCTGGATCTTGCAATTTGCTTTTACATGGTTAAAAGGCTTTAACATGTTACCTATTTCTGACCCCTTTTGGGCTAAAATGGGTTCACACCTAAATTCTGACCCATGTACCCAGATACTAAGAGCAAAACAGTCCCCATTCTTCTTTACTTTGAGCCCAGAATATGCTTATCCTATAATATCTTCTTGTGGATAAATTCCTTATTAAGTCAATAAAGTCTGGGTCATGATTAAAGCTAAAGTAATATAAAATAATGACACATTTTTGCACACACACTAACTACTAATCCGGATGTAAATTATTAGATTTAAAAATTTGCTTTTCAGTTGTCTTGTTTATTAAAGACAAGTTAAATGTCCTTTATAATCAATAAATACAAAATTAGTGAATATTAATTTTATGTGAATTAATCCACCTTGTAAAAAAGACAAATTTTTCTTTGAAAATGTACACTTTGAGATTAAGTATGATGCTTTATATCATATACACTGCCTGTGCTCTGTTGTAAATTACATTTACTTAAGCAGGAAGGATCCTCCTGAAATCCTAAATAAATCATTTTGTCCTCTCATTCAATAGGTGAGAATTTTCCTGCTGTTTCAAAGTTAACACCTTACCACATCTTTGGCTGTCTATAGAAGGCTTGACTCTAGGATAAATTAATGGAGGGATATGTCAATCTTAGAAATTAAAGATTCAAATAAAAATGGATTAATAAGGCCACTTTTATAACCAAACAAGTGAAAATCTGTGTCAAACCACAAACAATTCAAGCTAAAAATGGGTCACAATGATTTACATATTTCAAGTTAATTTGCTTTTACTCCTCAATCATGACCTACATTTATGAAATTATTTTGCTAGTGTGATCCTATTTGTTGATTGTTAAACCTTATTTGGTTGATATTTGATTTCTGTTCATTGAGCTTAGTATTTTGGAGAAAATAGAAAAACAAGACCAACAAAAATCTTGAAATCTTGAATAATGTGATGATACCTGAGAAAAAGGCAAATCTGTCTATGGAAAATTAGGTGTAGTGTAATTTCAAACAGTTTTAGATGTTCCAGTTCTTTTATCTACTCTTTCTGCTCTCTTTGTACTAAAGCCACTCTTGTTTTTCCAAACTGTGAATACAATAAGTACTTTCATTAAAATCGCATCTCCTTGTCTTTCAATAGAGGACCTGCAAGCCCATCTCCATTTCTCTAATTGTTATTTGCCATTTAATATTTGAAGGACTTCAAACGATTACCTTAATTTCTCTGAATGAACTCTTTTTTCCTATTTATCGTATATGATTTTTGAGAATATAATAATGATGACTAATATTTATTGAATACTTACTAAATACTTTAGAGTATTCTTAACACTTCACATACACTATTTGAACTATGTTTCACAACAATCTTATGCAGGAAGGCTAAATACATGCCAACACCATATAATTCAATGTAAGCAAACTGGGTAGAGCCATTTTCTTAACTTTCTGGCCATATTATATTGCCTTCTGATGAAGGAGATAGAAGGATATTATAGTAGAAACTATTGTATCATATGTAGGAAAATAAATGTATTTCCTGAAGCTTACACATTGTGTGAAACATTATCTACATCTAATGTTCATAGCAATACCATAAAGATATCATCATCATAATCTTTAACATATAAGGAATCCAAGACTCACAGAGAGTCTATATAATTTACAGCAGATCAAAAAGCAAGTATGTGGCAAGATCATTTTTCAAAACAACATATGTTATCTTTAATCCAGGCACATCATATTATATCATTTTGCTCTCAAGCATTGCTAGTTCATTGCAATTTTTGAGGAAGCAAATCATATATATGCCACTGTTATGCATTATTTAATTAGCTTTTTGTTTTGTTTTGCTTTGCTTTTGTGGATTGATGTAAAATACGTGTTCAAATTTCACTGAAACAAATTTTCTCTATTGCATTTCTGATACTTCATTTCAGATGGTGCAGGCCTAATCACAGTCAAAGAATGAATTGGAGGCCTTTTGAAATTTCTCTCCTGGCTAAAAGAAAGTGGCAGTCAACAAAAGAGCCATCTGTTGTGATATCTCCAGCAATAGTGGCTTAGGAGATATAAAAGTCTAAAGAGAGTTTTGCAAGTTATGTCTTAGATAGTAAATAGGACTGAGAGATAATTTTCAGATAGGAAGCTAAAAAATATTTCTTAATCTTTCTTTGGAGTTTTGAGGATGGTCAGAGAATTATAGGTACTAGAATATTATATACACAACTAAGAATATGGTCAATTTTAATATTACAACAAACTAGCATGAAGAATAAAATATAATCTCCTTAAAACTATAATGCTATTGATTTTAAGAGTTTGACATTTTGAAGAGTCTTATATTTCAAGAATGTAAAAATAAATTCAACATTAGGTCATTTTTAGAATCTTTGGAAGAGATCAAAATAAGATTGTTTCATCTTTAGTAAAAAGAGTACCCAAGGAGCAAATCTGAAAATGGTAGTGTGATGAGCTCTTTGGACCCTTTCCTTAGTGAAACAACCATAATTGGTGAACATTATTTAAAAAAAATCTAAGTCTCTGAAAATTGTCCTTAGAGCATACAGCAAATTAATAAAAATTTATTCAAGGAAATCTACTAAATCTGTGCTACAAGTGTCAAAGTTTACACTACTTGAGAAAGGACTTCCTCTTTTATTCCATCCCCCACCCTCCACACACTGTAATGGAAAGCTCCACTCTTGTGGGTTTGGCCAAAAACATGTGACTCTCTAATATGGGCTAATGTATCTCCTTCTCCAACTCACTTGAAAAGGCCAGCACAACCCTGAAACCAAAATCTGACCATGGCATTATAAAATAAAAAGAATACATACAGAACAATGGCCTTCCTATATATGGGCACAAAATTCTTTGACAAAAATTAGCAAAGCAAACAGTAATATGTAAATATAGATAGATAGATATAGATAGATAAGATGACACAGTGGGAAAGAATTCTAGATGGGTTTTCTAGTTCAAAATTAATCAAACTAAATAATTATATTAACAAAATAAAGGAGGAGTGCCTTGGTTGCTCAGTTGGTTGTGACTCAGACCACTTCAGCTGGGGTTGTGATCTCAAGGTCCTGGGATCAAGCCCCTTGTCAGGTTTCCTGCTCAGTGGGGAGTCTTCTCCCTCAACCCCTTCTCCCCCGCTCATGCACACACTCTCTCTCAAATAAATAAATAAAATATTTAAAAATAAATAAATAAATAAATAGGAGAAAAATGTATATGCTAATCTTAATAAATGCAGAAAAAGTGTTTGACAAATTGAGCCAATAGGGGATTAACAAATTGTGATTTTTTAACAAATAAAAATAAAGACTTTTGATATATTCAAGAGAATGAACAAATCTCAAACAATATTTTATTTTTTTATTTTTTATTTTTTATGGGATTTTTTTCCATTATGTTCAGTTAGCCAAGATATAGTTCATCATATGTTTTTGTTGTAGGGTTCAACGATTCATTATTTGCATATAACACCCAGTGCTTATCACAACAGGTGCCCTCCTTAATACCCATCACCCAGTCATCCCATCTCCCCACACCCCTCCCTTCTGTAACCCTCAGTTTGTTTCCCAGTGTCCAGAGTCTCTCATGGTTTGTCTCCATCTCTGATTTCTTCCCAGTTTTCCCTCCATTCCGCTGTGGTCCTCTGCTCTATTCCTTATGTTCCACATATGAGTGAAACCATATTGTAATTATCTTTCTCTGTTTGACTTATTTCAGTTAGCATAATCCCCTCCAGTTCCATCCATGCCAATGCAAATGGTGGGTATTCATCCTTTCTGATGGCTGAGTAATATTCCATTGTATATACATATGTACCACATCTTCTTTATCCATTTGGCTGTTGAAGGGCATCTTGGTTCCTTCCATAGTTTGCCTAATATGGACTTTGCTGCTATGAACACTGGGCTGCATTTTCCCCTTCTTTTTACTACATCTATATCTTTGGGGTAAATACCTAGTAGTGCAATCCCTGGGTCGTAGGGTAGCTCTATTTTAAACGTCTTGAGGAACCTCTATACTGTTTCTCAGAGTGGCTGTACCAGCTTGCATTCTTACCAACAATGCAAGAGGGTTCCCCTTCTCCACAACCTTGCTGACACTTGTTTCCTGTCTTGTTAATTTTTGCCATTCTATCTGGTGTAAAGTGGTATCTCATTATGGTTTTGATTTGTATTTCCCTGATGGCTAGTGATTTTGAACATTTTTTCATGTGTCTGTATGTCTTCTTTGGAGAAGTGTCTGTTCATGTCTTCTGCCTATTTCTTGAGTGAATTATTTGTTTTTTGGGCATTCAGTTTGGTAAGTTATTTATAGATTTTGGATATCAGCCCTTTATCTGAAATATCATTTGCAAATATCTTCTCCAATTCTGTGGGTTGCCTCTTAGTTCTGTTGACTGTTTCCTTTGCTGTGCAAAAGCTTTTTATCTTGATGAAGTCCCAATAGTTCATTTTTGCTTTTGTTTCCCTTTACTTTAGAGACGTGTCTTGAAAGAAGTTGCTGTGTCCAATGTCAAAGAAGTTATTGCCTATGTTCTCCTCTAGAATTTTGATGGATTCCTGTCTCACATTGAGGTCTTTCATCTGTTTTGAGTTTATCTTTGTGTGTGGTGTAAGAGAATGGTCCAGTTTCATTCTTCTGTATGTGGCTGTCCAGTTTTCCAGGCACCATTTATTGAAGAGACTATCTTTTTTCCATTGGATGGTCTTTCCTGCTTTGTCAAATATTAGCTGGCCATAGAGTTGAGGGTCCATTTCTGGGTTCTCTATTCTGTTCCATTGATCTATGTGTGTGTTTTTGTGTCAATATCATACTATCTTGATTACTATGGCTTTGTAATATAGCTTGAAGTCAGGCTTTGTGGTGCCCCCAGCTTTGGTTTTCTTTTTCAACAATCCCCTGGCAATTTGGGGTCTTTTCTGGTTCCATACAAATTTTAGGATTATTTGTTCCAGCTCTGTGAAAAATGTCGATGGTATTT
Source organism: Zalophus californianus (assembly GCF_009762305.2). NCBI lineage: Eukaryota > Metazoa > Chordata > Mammalia > Carnivora > Otariidae > Zalophus > Zalophus californianus. The sequence continues at coordinate 33,570,940 of NC_045605.1, forward strand.
TGATAAGGATAGCATTGAAAGCATAAATTGCTCTGGGAAGCATAGACATTTTCACAATGTTTATTCTTCCAATCCATGAGCTTGGAATGTTTTTCCATCTCTTTGTGTCTTCCTCAATTTCTTTCATAAGTGTTCTGTAGTTTCTAGAGTATATATTCTTTACCTCTTTGGTTAGGTTTATTCCTAGGTATCTTATGGTTTTTGGAACTGTTGTCAATGGAATTGATTCCTTAATTTGTCTTTATTCAATTACATTGTTAGTGTATAGAATGCAACTGATTTCTATGCATTGATTTTGTATTCTGCCACATTACTGAATTGCTGTATGAGTTCTATTAACTTGAGGATGGAGTCTTTTGGGTTTTCCACATAAAATATCATGTCATTTGTGAAGAGTGTCATCCCCCCACCCCCCTCCCATCTAGAACCCTCAGTTTGTTTCTCAGAGTCCATAGTCTCTCATGGCTCATCTCCCCCTTTGATTCCCCCCTTTTCATCCTTTCCCTCCTGCTATCTTCTTCTTCTTCTTCTTCTTCTTCTTCTTCTTCTTCTTCTTCTTCTTCCTCTTTTAACATATAATGTATTATTTGTTTCAGAGGTACAGGTCTGTGATTCAACAGCCTTACACAATTCACAGTGCTCACCATAGCACATACCCTCCCCCAATGTCTTTGAATGCAGCAAAGGCAGTCTTAAGAGGAAATTATATAGAAATAAAATCCTTTCTCAAGAAACAAGAAAGGTGTCAAATATACAACCTAACCCTACACGTAAAGGAGCTGGAGAAAGAACAGCAAATAAAGCCTAAACCCAGCAGGAGTAGAGAAATAATAAAGATCAGAGCAGAAATCAATGACATAGAAACCAAAAGAACAGTAGAACAGATCAACGAACCTAGGAGCTGGTTCTCTGAAAGAATTAACAAGATTGATAAACCCCTGGCCAGACTTACCATAGGTGGCTTTTATGATATTGAGGTATGTTCCCTCTATCCCTGTACTTTGAAGGATTTTAATCAGGAAAGGATGCTGTATTTTGTCAAATGCTTTCTCTGCATTGATTGAGATGATCATATGGTTCTTTTTTTTTCTTTTATTGATGTGCTGTATCACATTGATTGATTTGCAGATGTTGAACTACCGTTTCATCTCAGGAATAAATCCCACCTGGTCATGGTGAAAAATCTTTTTAATGTACTCTTAGATCCTATTGGCTAGAACCTTGTTGAGTATTCAAACAATATTTTAGGTAAAATTTCAGGCTACAAAAATATATACTCCATGATTTCATTTATATGAATTTCAAGAACAGGGATTATCTATGGTGATATAATTCTGGAAATTGTTACCTATTTGTGGTGCTAACTGAATGACAATACCACAAGGGTACTTTTCAGGTTATGAAAATATTCTATATTTTGATGGGATGGTGTTTATACAGGGTGTATATATTTTTTAAATTCATTAAAATATACATTTATGGCAAGTAATTTAACTGTTGTAATGTACCTTAATACAAATAAAAGAATAAAGAAGGGCAAAAATGTAAAATGTATTATGAAAACTTTTTCTTTTTTTTAAGATTTTATCTATTTATTTGACAGAGAGATAGAGAGCACAAGTAGGCAGAGAAGCAGGCAGAGGGAGTGGGAGAAGCAGGCTCTCTGCTGAGCAGGGAGACCAATGCAGGGCTTGGTCCCAAGACCCCGGGATCATGACCTGAGTTGAAGGCAGCTACTTAACCAACTGAGCCACCCAGGTGCCCCTATGAAAATTTTTTCTAATGTAATCATTAACACCATAATTTCTTACATGGTTATGCCATTTTTTTTAAAGATTTCATTTATTTATTTGAGAGAGAGAATGAGATAGAGAGACAGCATGAGAGGGGAGAGGGTCAGAGGAAGAAGCAGACTCCCTGCCGAGCAGGGAGCCCAATGCGGGACCCAATCCCGGGACTCCAGGATCATGACCTGAGCCGAAGGCAGTCGCTTAACCAACTGAGCCACCCAGGCGCCCAGGTTATGCCATTTTTTAACAGTGTCCCATTGTTGGACATTTGTCTTGCATCTAGTTTCTTGTGATGTCTTTATGATAGTTTATAACATTTCTTGGGAGTTGGTGTTTAAGTTGAAATATTTTAAATCTCTTGATGCATATTACCAAATTTCTTTAGAAAATTACTGTATTGATTTAAATTTTGTTATACATTTTTCATCAGCATGTGTCTCTCTTGAGATACATATTTATGCATATAGTCTACATACATATTCACAACTTTTGAAGTATACTTGACATACACTAAACTGTATATATTTATTGTATAATGAGTTTGTTATATGTACACATCTATGAAACCATGACCTCAATCAAGATATTGAACATTTCCAAAGCCCTTAAAAGTTTTCTTATGCTTTTTGGTAATCCTTCCCTCAAATGCCATTACTGCATAACTGCTCATCCACCTTCTGTCACTGAGATTACTTTGCATTTTCTGGTATACCATGTAATAAAATAAATTGCTATGATCTTTTTTCATTCTTCTTACATTTTCCACAATAATTTTGAGATTAATCTCTGTATTTATTTCTGAATAGAATTATATTAAACAATTTGCTATTATTAAATAAACTAATTGTTGTCATTTGACAACAGCCAATGTAAGATTCCTTAGAGAGGTACACAAAATGAGTACCACCATCTCCTATGCTTGACATAATTTTCTGAGCTTTAGTATAGAGAGGTAAGAGCCCAGATTAGGAACAGGGTCTGCTACAGAAGTATCTGTGATTGATAGAGCAAAGAGGAATTGGGTATACAGTATCCAAGATATTTGTATGGAAATACTTCTTGGATTCTAAGCCAATTTCTGGACTGCAAAAGCACAGGAAAAAAATATGACGTTCTTAGAGATAGCAGCTGCTAGGAGACTGAGAGCAAATGAAGAATCTTCCAGTGTTGGGAAGATACTAGCCATTTGGATCAGCAAGAATGCAGAGATTATAGTGGACACCCCCCCAGTTCTTTCAATTGGAACCCCACAAAACCATGTAACTTTGAGGAAGAACATGCCATAAGAATAAAAGCTTTGTTTTAAGATTAAGGAAAAAAATAATATAGACCCATCTTAATAAAGCAAAATTTAGGCTTCTTCAGCAGCAAGGTGCCTACCAGAACAAAGTAAAATGTTTTTTTTTAGAGAAAGAATACAGTAACCAGAATCTCAAAAATATGCATCACTTACAGTGTCCAACATACAAAACAAAATAGAACAGCAACAAAAAGATATTTAAGGATACAGGAAAAAGTAACTGATAATAGTGATAAAATAGTTGATAGATGTATACCCTTAGATAATCCAGATATTGGAGTTAGTAGAAAATAATATCAAAATAACTATAGCTAACATTAAATCCAGAGGGAAATATAGAAAACAGATGAAAAGATGAAGTATCTTAACAGAGAATTATAATATACAAAAAAATAAATCTGTATTTTAGAACAGTAACCTATAAAGAATTAGTAACTCATTGAATGGGTTTAACAGAAGACCCAACACACTAGAAAATACACTTAAACTGGGCGGAAAAATAAGGATGAAAACACATGTGCAAAAGTCCTGACAAGTGTAATAGGAATTCCAGAAGGAAAGGAGAGACATAGGGACAAAAATCAATATTTGAAGAAATAATGGAAGGACATTTATCTGAATGCTTGTATTAATTTGTATTTCCTTCTTGGGCAATTGTTTATTTGTGTTCGTGGTGCATTTTCTTGGTATTTTAGTATTTCCTCTTCCATTTGTAAAAGTTCTACATTTTATTATCAATATTAGAGTATTCCTAGCCTCAGAAATGAATTGTAAATTGTAAAAAGAACTTACTATGTCCTTTCAGAAAATTTCAAAGACTCTCAAATTTTTATACAGTAAACTCAAACTCATCTCAGTATAGTTTGTGAAAACTAAATATTCCTAAATAAGTTAGTCACAGTCATTCACATATTCTTTAAAAAAAAGACTTATTTATTTTATTTTAGAGACAGAGCATGAACAGGAGGAGCAGAGAGTGGGAGAGAGAATCTGAGGCAGACTCCATGCTGAGGATTAAGCCTGATGCAGGGCTTGATTCCATGACACTGAAATCATGACCTGAGCCAAAACCAAGAGTTGGACGTTTAACCAACTGAGCCACCCATGTACCCCACTCACATATTCCTCTGAAGATAATGTACTGTACCTCTATTGCAAGAAGTATGATGCAATTTTTGTTTATTGATCTGTTTCTTCTACTTTAATCTGAGCTCTTCAACAGCTCTTTACTTGTAGGTTCTCTGTAAATCTTTCCTGGATGGATAGAAGAGTAAAGCAAATACATAATAAAAATAGAGTAAGAAGTTATGAGTTACAGTTGGCACTAAAAGGAAACAGAAGGGAAGCAAAGACTGTGGACTACAGTTTGGATATTCTCCATTATCCTGACAGTAAATTAGCTTTTCATTTGGATGTTACTTTCTTTTAGAAGAGTTTGATGCATTTTAAGTTGATGCAGCACTGCATGTTATTAAAGCCAAGCATCATAAATTATTCGTTAAATCATTGAGTTTTGGGAAAATAGAAAGCCAATGAATCACATACCATTTGAACATTGATTTAGTTTCTGCATAAGCTTATGCTGGGTCTGGTGTATGTGTTTGGCTCCAGCAGGTCTGCATACTTTCTAATTTGCTTGAAAACTGCGTGAAAATATTCCCATGGCTCTCTTGTAAAATATGACAGCCTGACATTTTCTTTAATTACAAGACCTGATCTGTTTAATAGCAGAAAATTGGCCTCCAACTTGACAGGCCTCCCCTTTAAAATCAATGGTTAGACTCTAGGGCACCAGCTTGGTCATCAAGATCAATATTAGAAAAAAGATAGCTTGTCAAGACCTCTCAGCCTTCTATTGATTCAAATGAGGAGCAGCTCACAGACTGAATAATATTAGAGCTCTGATCCAATGAACAGAAGCCTCTTATATTAATTTCAGTATAGGCAGATGAATCTGTGATAAATGATGCAAGCATAATTATCTAAGAACTGTAGTTAAAGCTGAATGTTTTCATATATGTATATATATATGAATATCAAACATATATATATGAATATTATATATATACACATATATATATTTAGGATGCATTTATTTATTTTTACCAGTAAGTGAACAAAATAAGAAAAGTGTTACTTTGGCCTTATTAGAAATTAACAAACAAAATTAAAAAAATGGAAAAGCCATCTAATTATCAAAGAATGGAAGGAAAATCATAATGAAAAATAAAAGAGAAAAATTACCATGAGAAGAAAATAAGTGTTTCCTCTTGAATAATTTATTTATGTAACTAAAAACTTGCTAAAGTTTTAGAAAGAATATTTAATTAGAAATCAGTGTTCTGCAATTTCAGTGCTGGCTAATTACATTGTTACACAAGTCACTAAACTTATGTCAGCCTTAATTTCCACTTCTGTTATGTGAAGAACTAGGAAGATACCATCTAAGTATTATTTTAAAAACAACAACAAAAAAATGTAATGTTAGTTACTTTTGTATTTCATTAGTAATTGAAACAAGTCTGGTAGTTGTTTTATTTTCACTTCTAATTAGATGTTAAGGAAAGGTTAGAATGCAAGTTATATCAATGGAGAATGGGAAATTGAAGCCATACCCATGAGAATATTCCATCATACTATACATGTGTATTTAAAAAATTAAAGTAACAGATATTGGCGATCCCTTTATACTTTTAAAAGTTTACAGATTTTGTACTTACCACTGAACTATACACGTAAAAGTGGTTAAGATGGTGAATTCTATGTATTTTATCACAATTAAAACTTTTGTTTTAATATGGAAAGCTAGTTTAAAGGTTTTAGTTTAGTTTATACGTAAAAGTAGAGAACTACATTTCAACAATTTGTACTCTAGAAAAATAACTTAGAAACACCTTCATATTGTGAGCTAATTACTACGCCAACAATGATAGCTCATTGAATATCTATAACTTATTGGTCACTATGATAGGTATTTAATTTCCTTTATTTCCTTTACTTATATATAAGAGATTAGTATTTTTCTTACATTTATATGCTTCATATATTTACCTTGTTTTTATATTGTTACCTCATTTATTGTGTGGATGCACAATAGCCATCAAACTTAAGTATTCTACCATGAGAAAAATAAAACTGATATTTGATTAGTAAATTCCTCAAAGTCCAGAAATAACAAATGCCACAGTTTAGATTTTAAATCATTGATCTGACACTAAAATACAATTTTTGACTGTGATAACAAAGCTTAATATCATGTTGCTTATCTTAAAGACTTAAAGTATAGCTTTCCCCTATATTTAGGTTACATAGTTTCCTAGAAATACACAGTAGCTTTGGATAAAATTTCAGCATTTAAGAAACTGTGAAATTTCAGTTTTTTAATAAATCTTCCTCATAGTTCTAGAATTCTACCAAGATAAAACACTTTCAAACAAAAAACACAAACTACACAATTTTCTATTACCTATTTGGAAAGTTAAAATGGCAGTGCTGACCACTACTGAAGCTACTATAGATTTTAAATACAGCACTTCACTTTACAGAAAGGAACATGTTTTTCTCTATTATCTGAAAGACTCTATATAATAGGCCTAAAGGTAAGACATTTTTATTATACCACATCAATGAAAAATTGACCTAGAATTTATTTCCTTATTTCCATAAATTTTAGGGACTGATAACCCAGAAATTTTACCAACTCTCAAATTCTTTTTCTTTCATTTATTTATTTATTTTTTTAAAGATTTTATTTATTCATTTGTGAGAGAGACAGAGAGAGAACAAGCAGGGGGAGAGGCAGAGGGAGAGGGAGAAGCAGACTCCCTGCTGAGCAAGGAGCCCAATGCGGGACTCGATCCCAGGACCCTGGGATCATGACCTAAGCCGAAGGCAGACACTTAACCATCTGAGCCACCCAGGCACCCATCTTTTTCTTTCATTTAATTAAAAGTTCACAGACTGCTAACTTTTGGTATTTGTGAAACTCTAACAGATGTTATTAAGTGTCTCCTGTGTTAGGAAAACATAAGAGGAATAGAGACTACCTCTTCTCTTCTAACACTAAACTTTATTGTGTGATTTATTTTTTAAATGTTTTTTTAAGATTTTATTTATTTATTTGAGAGTGAGAACGAGAGATAGAGAGGACGAGAGGGAAGAGGGTCAGAGGGAGAAGCAAACTCCCTACTGAGCAAGGAGGGGACTCGATCCTGGGACTCCAGGATCATGACCTGAGCCGAAGGCAGTCGCTTAACCAACTGAGCCACCCAGGCATCCCTATTGTGTGATTTATTTATGTATTGATTTACTTTTATCTCATAATTCATTCAGAGAGACAAAGCCCTGTTAAGGCAGCATTCTGGTCATTGTGTTTTCTTTTGCTTTTGTCTAAAGGTAACACACAGTTTGATTGCCCCTTGAGTCATGTATTTCTTTCATTCTGAAATGGTTGTGGTTGGAATCATCTATTGAATCCAATTCCAGCAATATTATTTAAAGTGGCTATTCTTTAGTGTTACCGCATAGGCATGGAAAAGTCAAATAATATCTACAATATTATTAACCCATCCATGAGCTAATACATCTATTAGCAACCGTTGCTGAGCATTATATCTCCTTTCTTTTCCACACCAACATATTAACCTCAGTCAGGTAAAAACATGACCACAGCAATAGGCAGCCAGAATCAATTCCTCAGTGTTTTCTTAGCAAAGGCCTTGTGAACAATATAATGAAGGTGACCATATTTTGGGAGTGGAATTACTGATTCTTTGACAGCAAAATTTGTGGCCAATAGTTTATCTATTCTGAGTGGACAGCAAGAAATCTCTGGCTTAAAGGCAAAACACTGAAGCCCACTTCAAAGCATCCTATTCTGTTGGTAATTGAACTATTTTCCAAATCCAAGGTAATTGAGTCTATTTAAAAACTTTATTGTAAGTCAGCTGTAGTCAGGATTGTAATAGCACCCTGAAAATATGAATTACTCACAGAATAGTTCTTAAATTATTTTTAGAACAGAGAAGGCCATTTTTGTCGGGAGTTTAGAAGTAGAGCTAAACTGTGTATTTAAAGAAATGTGAACTTCTTTGTACCCTCAACTAGTGAATTGAGGTGAATTAATTTGTACATAAGTGATTTTAAACAAATTACGTTCCCTATACAAAGTGTACAGAGAGAATTGCTTTTGATGGAAGAGTTCAGAGTTATGACAAGTATCTCTGGAATATGGAACTGTTCAAGGTAGGCTTGTCTGGGAAAATCAGTTTACGTACAATGCTTGACAGAGGCATTAGATTACGGGGGAAGAACAGAAAGTAGGAGAGATCCTGTGTAAAGGAAGTTCAGGCATTTCCAAGACAAATTTACTTTATATCACAAATTTTCTAGTTTCAGCTTTGCTCTCTCTTTGCCTTTTCTCCAGATCAAGATGTTGATTTAGGGGCATCTGGATGGCTCAGTCATTAAGAGTCTGGCTTCGGCTCAGGTCACGATCCCAGGGTTCTGGGATCGAGCCCCACATGGGGCTCCCTGCTCGGCGGGAAGGCTGCTTCTCCCTCTCCTCCTGCTTGTGTTCCCTCTCTCAGTGCGTCTCTCTCTGTCAAATAAATAAATAAAATCTTTAAAAAAAAGATGTTGATTTAGCTTTAAGTCATTTCAGATGTTGTGATTTCCAAAGTACAAGCAACTTGGAGAAAGGGGACTTCATCTGTGTTGATAAGGCATTAACCTGGAAGAAACTTCTAAGGGACAACAAATAGATGAAAGCTGTAATTAGAAGAAGGGGACGTTTTAAGCCATTTATAGCTATGCACAAATGCACTGCTTATTAGAAAATACGGTGTTACTAAAGAGTGAGTGGAACCTTCAAAGAAGAACTTATTAAGATGGAGATGAGTTGATGTCCTTATTATAAATTTCGTCACCATGCTGTTTTTCTCAAATTTTAAGTATCACCTATAGAAGTTTTGATACAATCACTAAGGAGATGTGCTCCACCCACAGAGTGGTAATCACTAGTGTTGAGTAATACTCAAGCACTTTGAACATAGATTAATTAAGTACATTAATTAGTTAAGTACTGAAGTTATCTAGTTAAAGAAAGTGAAGGATACTTCTGGCATTTAGTGGCATGGAACTGAACTATGGGGATTTTCTATTTCTTTGCTCCAGTTTTTTTGTTTTTTTAATTTTATTTTATTATGTTATGTTAATCACCATACATGACATCACAGGTTTTGATGTAGTGTTCCATGATTCATTGTTTGCATATAACACCCAGTGCTCCATGCAGTACATGCCGTCTTTAATACCCATCACCAGGCTAACCCATCCCCCCATGCTCCTCCCCTCTAGAACCCTCAGTTTCTTTCTGAGTCCATAGTCTCTCATGGTTCATCTCCCCCTCCAATTTCCCCCCTTCATTTTTCCCTTCCACCTATCTTCTTCTTCTTCTTCTTTTTTAACATATAATGTATATTTTGTTTCAGAGGTACAGGTGGGTGATTCATCAGTCTTACACAATTCACAGAGTTCACCATAGCACATAGCCTCCCTAATGTCTATCACCCAGCCACATCATCCCTCCCACCCCCCACCACTCTAGCAACCCTCAGTTTGTTTCCTGAGATTAAGAATTCCTTATATCAGTGAGATCATATGATACATGTCTTTCTCTGATTGACTTATTCCACTTAGCATAATACCCTCCAGTTCCAACCATGTCGTTGCAAATGGCAAGATTTCAGGGGTTTTTTGATGGCTGCATAATATTCCAGCGTGTGTGTGTGTGTGTGTGTGTGTGTGTGTGTGTGTGTGTGTATCACATTTTCTTTATCCATTCATCTGTTGATGGACATCTTGGCCCTTTCCATAGTTTGGCTATTGTGGACATTGTTGCTATAAACATTGGGGTGCACATACCCCTTCGGATCACTACATTTGTATCTTTGGGGTAGATATCCAGTAGTTCTTTGCTCCAGTTTTAATCTAATGTGTCGTTTCCTAACTTTGGCAAGGCACAAGGTAGATATAATTATGCTGGTATTTAATCATTTGCCCTAATTTGCATTAAATTGCTTTGAAGATATATGTATTTCAAATTTGTAATACTAATTAATATTTGTACAGTGATCCACTGCTTAAAGTCATGTGTTCCGATTCTAAAAAAATTAGTATTTTATATTGTAACACTATTCAGAACACTTTATAGAGTCAAGTGCTTATAAAAATTATAAGAATACTAGACTGTCTCAACAAACATATATATAACATATTTTAAAATTTAACATTTAAAATTAACTGTCTTCTAAAATCAATAAGCATTGAAGAACATATGGACTGTAATAGGTCAATAGAGAACTGACAAATAAATATATAAATTATACTGGATGCAAAAATTATATGGTTCTTGTTACTGCAGAAATTACCATAACTGATAAATATTCAAAAAGACTATTGTTTGTGAAGGTTAGGGACAAGAAGGTGCCACAGGTGCAGGTCTCTCTGTGCATCATGATTGCTGCTACTCTGCATGTTCCTTGGAGTGGCCTATGGAGCCAAGCACTACAGCTTCCAGAAACCTCTGGCAGAAGAGGAGCCGGAGATAGAAGCTGGGGATTAAAAGAAACTGGATGAAGAGAAACGGATTTAGAGAGACCCGGCAGCAGCCCAAGAGGACGGCATACTAAAGTGAGCCTGCCTTTCTCTGGAATGGTGTGGATGAATAAAACTTTCTGTGTTGTGTGAAAAAAAATTTTTTTTTCATTAAAAGAAAACTATCGTTATTTACATAATTTTGTGTTTTATATTTTAAGAGCTATGAAACATCCTGACAACTGCTACACACACACGCACACACACACACACACACACACACACACACACACACATGAACATATATAAAATTTTTTAAAATGCCCTTAATTGGGGCGCCTGGGTGGTTCAGACAGTTAAGTAGCGGAATCTTGGTTTCGACCCGGGTCATTATCTCAGGGTCCTGGGATCAAGCCCCGTGTCACTCTCCTCACTCAATGGGGAGGCTGCTTGTGGATTCTCTCTCTCCCTCTGCCTCTGCCCCGCCCCCCACTCATGCTCTCTGTCTCTGTCTCTGTCTCTCTCTCTCTAAAATACATTAAAAAAAATGACCTTAATCAAAAAAGAAGTATCTATGTTTCTTAGTTCATAAACTAATACGGCCCCAAAAAGGCACGCAAGATGAATTTCCCAGTTGAATCTTACTTTTTATTCAATCAAGAAACTTTCTCTTTAAAGATATTTTTACTACATATAAAAAGAAATCATTTGTAGTGTAATTTTAACTTTCCTCACATCCAAACCACCACCACCATCTTTTGCATCTGTTTCATAAATGTCTATGTTTTTTGGGTTTCCTTAGATGGCACATATTCATTTAAATATGTTGTTAGAAAACTTTTGAAGGTTTCATGAATATGTATGCTTATTACCTTGATTGTGGTGACAGTATGTCCAAACCCATCAAATTATATACCTTAAATATGTGCAATTTTTATATATAAATTATACCTCAATAAAGCTATAAAATAAAATAAAATTTTGTTTATCATTCAGTTCAGTTCAACAACCCTTTAGTAAGGGCCTGCTAGGAGGAAACAAACAGGGAAGGCCAAGTGTTAGAAAGGCTGATTTAAAGTCTTTTGCTCACTAAAAAACAAAGTCTGTGCCTCCTCAGAGACGTTTTCTATTGGCTATACTTTTATTCCCTGTGTATGTGACAGCTTTGATCATTTTTTTTATTATGTTATGTTAATCACCATACATTACATCATTAGTCGTTGATGTAGTGTTCCATGATTCATTGTTTGGGTATAACACCCAGTGCTCCATGCAGAACGTGCACTCCTTAATACCCATCACCAGGCTGGGGCACCTGGGTGGCTCAGTCATTAAGTGTCTGCCTTTGGCTCTGGTCATGATCCCAGGGTCCTGGGATCAGCCCCCACATCAGGCTCCCTGCTCAGCGGGAAGCCTACTTCTCCCTCTCCCACTCCCCCCACTTGTGTTCCCTCTCTTGCTGTGTCTCTCTCTGTCAAATAAATAAATAAAATCTTTAAAAAAATACCCATCACCAGGCTAACCCATCCCCCCACCCCTCTCCCCTCTAGAACCCTCAGTTTGTTTTTCAGAGTCCATAGTCTCTCATGGTCTTTCTTTTGAATGTCTCATATTTTGTCGTTATTGATGTTGAAAACTGCACAGTTTAGATAATATATTGTAACAACTTTGGTATCAGTGTTTGTTGCTGTGGTATTTGGGTTTTGTTTCGTTGATTTTTCTGGTCATAAAATTGTTTTTATTTGTACTGCTTATTTGTTTAGCACTTTCCTGGAATAATTCTGTGGATTTTGTTCCCTGCAGTGTATAACCATTAAGTTCTCTGCTATTCTACCTTTTTTTTCTTAAATTCTTGTTTTTATTTTTATAACTGACTTTAGGGAGTCCATACTTGAGTCAATATAATTTGTTACCCAGTGAATGGTCAGATTTCCTTAAATGCCTTGTGTGTGTCTTCCATTTTTTTGTAAGGAACGTTAGCTTACAAAACAACCTTTGTACCTCTTGTTTGTTTAGGGCCTCTAAGGCAGCCAGAATTTAGTGACTGGTATCTTCTCCTTCCCTAGGTATTTCGTGGGCATACATACAGCTTTGGACATGCATGTAGTCTTTTATAAACACAGGGCAGGAATATAGTGGAGTTTTCAAATATCCCTATGGTAATTTATTTTTTCTGGGATTCCTTTTAAACTCATGAACATGCTTTGATTTACACCAACTGAAATCATTTTGTTTTTAACCCCAGCCAAATGTCAACCTTTTGTTGATCATAAAGCAGCAACACAAGGGATGTTTCCCTGACATCAAGAGCAGGTGCTTATTTTCATGTTGGTGGTGGTGGTGGTAGTGGTGTATGTGTGTTTAAGGGGTGGAGTAGTAATCTAAGGAACTGGGTGTGATGAAGGGTGGGTCAACCCCTGGATACAGGATGGGGGGAGACAGCAGAGCCTCAGAGAGGCCAGGTGTTAGAAAAGAGTTCTTGGAGGACACTCAGCTCCCAGGAACAGCGGGTACCTGGGGCCCAGGTGATGTCTGTAGGCTGCTGTGCCTGTTGGGTAGATTTTCAAGAAGGGCTGCCTATAGCCATGGGCATGTTTTCAGCTGGGTTCAGGTACATCCAGGTATAGCAGAGGTAGCATGGAAGACCAGAAAGGTGGGCAAGAAAGCAATGTCCAACTTCAGGACCTTGAAGAAGAGCAGCACTGAGAGACTCTTCCAAGGGCAGCCTGGTCCCCTGCAAAGGTGCATACACTGAGGTCAGTGCACAGGGAGCTGACCAGGACCTATGCTGACCTTAATCCTGGGCATTGTGCAATTTGCTATGATGACCAGGGTGGCTGTTACTGCAATAAAGAAAAGCACTCCTCTAGCCAATGGTTATCATTAAGTGTTGGGGAACTTCACACAGTTCAGGGCAGCACCCAGGATACTCCCACAGCTGACATGAGCCGAACCAGTAATGATATGCAGGGCTCCCAAGGTGGTTGGCTGTCCTCAAAAGAGCTCCTCTTTGCTGGAGGGTTTCTCAGGCTGTGAGAAAGGCTCCTCTGAGCTCTGCCATGGCTCTTCTGGGGTTTCACAGGGAGGAATCATCATTGGCTCTTGCTCCTGGTTTGAACTGGCTTCTGGGGGCTGGTGGGCTATGGGCTGGGAAGCTTCAAGCTTGCTGGAAGTTAGAGCTGGGTCTTGGCCAGGTCATGGTCTTAGGCACTGGAGATGTTGCCAACAGCTTGCTATTTTTCAGTAATGCCCTTGGAGTAAGCTTCTCCTACTGCAGCCAAACTAAGTCAAATCAAATATCCACCATTCTCTGTGACTAGAGATTTCCCAGGAAGATGCAATTTTGGACAAATATTGGCTGTGCTTTTTGGATAGGGCTTTTCACGGACCTACATGTATCTTTTCACATAAACATGGCTGGACCTCTCTGTCCAATCTGTAAAGCTGCTGGCCTTTGGGTACAGTGCCAATGAGCTGGGGTGGGAGGGAGGATGGGAATTGTCCCATTTTGAAACATCACAGACCCTGCTGTCTTATTCAGGTTCCATAGTTTCTCTTGGGTAAAGTTTTCAGTTAATTCTGCAGCTTTGCCTAATTGTCAGAATTCTGACATGGTTGATTCTCATCCCCCACCCTCACCCCTGCCCATTTTCACTGCTTTATTGGGATGACAAATTCACTGAAGCGCATAGTCTACGATTCTAGAATTCAATGTCAATATCTTTCGAACTCTCACTGTAAATTCAGTACCTCTTATCCTAATAATAATCATCTTAGATAGATTTTCTTTTCCTTTTTGGACTTCAGTCTATTGGCACCTCTGGAAACATCTTGTTATTTCTGCTCCTAGTCCTGGATAAGTAATTTAACTCTTTAATCATAATTTCCAATACCCCCATCTTTAGTCCTTTTCTTAATTCCTTACATGTAGGGGTCCTATCTTTCTTTGACGTCATTGGGAAGTCGTCCTTCCTTTTGCCTTCCAGATTTAGTCTTATCTTGACCTACTACATTTTTTTCTCTTCACAGATTACACTTTTCACTGATTACTACCTTTCTGCCCAAAAATTACCTGTTAAAAAGCAACTCTGTTTTTAACCTTTCCAGTTTTTATATTCTTTTCTTTTCTATTTATAGTACTACTCTGCCTGTTCAAGTCATGACCATGTAGATTATTCTTTTGTTTTTGCCAGACTGAAAATATCAGACCCATAGAAAAGTTAGATATTTGGACTATAAAAGTTCATTATAAAAGGATTGTTTCTACCCATTTTTTAGCTTTATGAGCTGATATTTCTGGAAACACCTTCCTGTCCATATCAGCAAATGTGCCAATGGAGGTTAACCATCACCTTTTCTGGTTCAAATACTGTAATGGTTTTAAAAGCAACAGTAACATTGATCCACTTTACAAAATCACAGCATGATTCAAAATTTAAGTATTGCCACTTATTTGCATTCTTTATTCTCACCTGCCTTTTCCTTTGTATGAATAAATCTTCAGAACAGATGGTGGAAGATTATCAATAAAAGGCGTTGTTAGCCTCAGTGTGAATCCACTATGCTCAGTCAAAATGCGTTGCTTAGCCACCTGCTCATTTATCACATTCAAAACAACTCTTTTCTGTTTTAGGCACTTTCTGGTAGAATAGTTGAATTCTTTTTTTCTTATGGATTAATGAACAGAGAAGATATATACTTTTCTGAGTAGCTGCTTTTACAATACACTGTGTAGCCATATATTATATAATATGTAGCTGTAATTTATGTAATTGTACACTTTGAATTTAATAACTTTTATTTTAATGAGTAACGTTATTTATATTTCTCATGTTTGTTTGAAAATTCATGTTTTTAGAAAGTAAACTTTTGAGGGCGCCTGGGTGGCTCAGTTGGTTGGGCAACTGTCTTTGGCTCAGGTCATGATCCTGGAATCCTGGGATCGAGTCCCACATCAGGCTCCCTGCTCAGCAGGGAGTCTGCTTCTCCCTCTGACCCTCCCCCCTCTCGTGCTCTCTCTCTCTCTCATTCTCTCTCTCAAATAAATGAATAAAATCTTTTTAAAAAAAAATAGAGGGCGCCTGGTTAGCTCAGTCGTTAAGCATCTGCCTTCAGCTCAGGTCATGATCCCAGCGTCCTGGGATTGAGTCCCACATAGGGCTCCCTGCTCAGCGGGAAGCCTGCTTCTCCCTCACCCACTCCCCCTGCTTGTGTTCCCTCTCTCACTGTCTCTCTCTCTCTCTGTTAAAAAAAAAAAAAAGTTTAAAAAAAAATAAAAAAATGAAATTAAAAAAATAGAAAGTAAACCTTTGAAAAATAAAACCAGAAATTAATTCTAACTAATACATAACAAAAACTAGGCTAAAGGCAGCTAAAATAGTTTCAGTTACTATAAGATATAACATGTTAAATGCAATTTATTAACTATTTAACTGTGTGCATTATGGACTGACTGTTTGTGGTCCCCTCCAAATTCTTATGTTAAATATCTAACTCCCAATGTGATGATATCTAGAAATAGGACCTTTGGAAGCTAATGAGGACTAGATTAGGTCATGAGGTGGAGCCCTCATGAAAGGATTAATGGAATTATAAAAGGAATAGAAAGAGAGAGAGAGAGAGATGCTAACACCAAAGAAAGGCCATGTGATAACATAGTGAGAAGTTGACCATCTGTGAGCCAGGAAGAGAGCTCTTACCAGGAAATTAATCAAATGTCACCTTGATTTTGAACTTCCCAGCATCCAGGACTGTGAGAAGGATTTTTATTTTTAATGGAAGCCTAAAACAGTAAGTTTATTTACAGATGCTATTATTCTAACGTCTTAAAAATATAGCTTGAGTAGATCCCATTATTGCAAAGAGATCATCCTTGATAAATATTAAGCAAAAAGTGACCTTTGAAAACTTCTATTCTAAATTCTTAATTAAATAAATGAAAAAAAGTGATAACCTGAAATATGGTGGATTTATCGAATTTTTTTTCTTACTGGAAAACAACCTAATAAAATAAAATAAGAAAATAATTTCTCACACTTTTACAATATATTCACTCCACTTGTTAATTATGGAAACACATTTTCAGACCTATTATTTTTGTAATGTTCAGTAGTTAAGAATTTGTTACGCATTGGTCACAGGGCTTTTTTTAACTGTATATACAAATTAGTAGATATGTGTTATTAGACACACAATGGCACAGAATATTTTAGATTGAAGTCAAATACAGGAGCATCTGGGTGGATTAGCATTTACCTTTAGCTCAGGTCATGATCTCGGGTTCCTGGGATTGAGCCCCACCTTGGGCTCCCTGCTGAGCAGGGAGCCTGCTTCTCCCTCTCCCTTTGCTCTTCCCCCCATCCCCACTTGTACTCTCTCTCTCTCTCAAATAAATAAATAAAATCTTTTAAAAATAAGTATTAAAATGTCAAATACAGAGCAGTTATGTTATGATAAAAGCACCACATAAAAATTTTATCAAATTATCAGTTACTGAATGCATAATGAACTGTAATGAAACTAGCAAAAGTAGGAGAACCTCCACCAAGCCAGTATTTCATCAGTGATCACTGTAAGAGGTGGTTAAATACAGAAATTAAATATAAAAAGGATCTATATTGTAAAGGAGAGATAGTCTTTGAAAATCTTGTTAAAACTGTATCTTTTAGTTCCATTGACTGAAAAAAATACTTAGTGGCATTTTTGGAAATGGAGTCTTATAATCTCTTACATAAAAGAGACGTCCAACAGCTAGAAAAGGAATTCACTTCTTCCCTGCTTGATTTCCAGCCCCGACATATGAATGATGTGATACCTCTTTCTATAACAAAAGTGGAATTTTAAAAAGAAATGTCAACTTTATTATTACTTTTAATATATATATATTTTTTAATTTCATTACTTCCAGAGCTCTTTGGTGATGCTATATGTGGAAAGTTCCTGAGAACTTTGAACTGTTTTGGAGAGTTCTAGTGTTTACCCAGTCATGTTCAAGGACTTCAAATTTCTGGTCATGTCTACTCACATAACTTTTAGAGAAAGTAGAGGAATGATGATCACCTGCTTTATAGTTACAAGGATAAGCACTTGCATTCAATCTATGCTATTTACAAGGCATATATCTGAATTGTGTAAGCCTCTGTATCCTTGACTTTAAAACAAAATAATAGTTATTGCTCATGGAATTTTGTGAGGATTAAATAAATAAGATGCCAACTGCTCAATAAGTCCACAATGAACAGGGATTTAGCTTTAATCATGAAGGACAATTAATGTGGAGTATTTAAAAATATCCAGTTTATTTTTATTAACTGTAACAGGTTGCTATTATATAATTCTAGAGAAAGAAGTGATGTCATCAAAACAGTGATTAGAAATCCACCTATATTTTAAAAGTACTTGGTAGTGTAACTCCACAAGGAACTACAATCATTCATGAGAAAATGTTAGACACTAAGAAACCAAGATGACTATAGCAAAAAAGCTATATCATTTATAACCATGAATCACAGTTTTGTGAAAGCTAACTATGAGAATCATATTTATTTGATACTGTAGTTTTCTATCAATTCATTCATGACATGTAAAATTTAAAAAATAGATCTGTTAGGGGGAGGAGCAAGATGGCAGAGGAGTAGGAGACCTAGATCTTGTCTGGTCTCAGGAATTCAGCTGAATAGGGATCAAACCATTCTGAACACCTATGAACTCAACAGGAGATCGAAGAGGAGAGTAGCAACAACTTTCTGAACAGAGAAGCAACCACTTTCTGGAAGGTAGGACGTGTGGAGAAGTGAATCCGAGGCGATATTCGGGAGGATAAACGGCGGGGGAGGGGGCCTCCCTCCGCCGCTTCTGGCAAGTGATAGAGCCACGGAGCACAAAATCGGAACTTTTAGAAGTCGGCTCCGCTGAGGGATGTCGCTCCAGTGGCTAAGCAGGGGGTGGAACCCTCGCGGGACAGTGTGGTCTCAGGACCCTCGGGGTCACAGAAAGACTGGGGGTGCCTGAGTGCTGCAGAGCTCCTAGGTATCGGAGCAGGGAAGCCAGCTGCAGAGATGGAGCCGAGGCACAGGCTCTCAGCTCGGGGTTGCCATAAACTGTGATCCGCGACACAGTCGGGCCACTGCTCCTCCAGCAGGGACCCAACAAGCGGCAGAGCCGGGGAGACTCCTCTTTCTCCCCCGGGAGGAGCGGCGCGGGAATGCACCACAGGGATCTGCTGGGTTTGGAGACTCCACACGGAGTCGGGTGCCAGAGATACAAACGCTCGGTCACAGGCGGGGTGAGCATGGAGTGGGGCCGGAGACCAGGAAGACAGGAGTGACTGCTTTTCTCTGGGGGCACACTGAGGAGCGGGGCCCCAAGTTCTCAGCTCCTCCGGGTGGAGATTGGGAGGATACCATTTTCGCCCTGGTCCTTCAAAGCTGTACCGAGAGCTTGCAGGGAACAAAGTCTCCTGAGAGCAAACCCCATCAGCTTGCTTAGCCCAGACGACAAGGGCGGGGCAATTCAGCCTCCGGCAAAGACATTTGGGAACCACGGCAACAGGCCCCTCCCCCAGAAGATCAGCACCAACAGCTGGCAAGCCAGGACCAAGTTTACTGATCAAGGAGAACGGGAGAACTCCAGCGCTAGGGGAATACTGCACATAGAATTCATGGCTTTTTTTACCATGATTCATTAGTTCATCAAAGTTAATTTTTTAACTGTTTTTTTTTAAGTTTTCTTTTTCCCCTTTTCAACCAACATCTTATCAATCCCTTTAAAAAAAAACATTTTTTATTTTTCATTTTTAGAGTCATATTTTATCGCTTCATAGTAGTTACCCTTATTTTTGGCATATATATATAAGTTGTTCTTTCTTTAAAATTTTGAGATACAGTTTCTTCTAACAGATCAAAATATACCATAAAACACTAGTGTATGGCTTTGTTCTAGTCTCCTGCCTGATCACATTCTCTCCCTTTTTTCTTTTTTTTTTCAATCTTCTTCTTTCTTTTTTCAAACAAATTATCTTATCAATTCCTTTTATAAAATCTTTTATAATTTTCATCTTTACAGTCATCTTCCATCCCTTCATTGTATCAGCCCTTATTTTGTACATATATGTCTTACTTCCTTTAAAATTATAGGGGCACTTTTTTCTAACAGACCAAAATACACCCAAAATCTAGTGTGTGGCACTGATCTATGCACTAGCCTGATCATATTTGATCATATTCTGCTTTTATTCTATTGTTCTGTTTTTGTTTTTATTTTTTTTATTTTTTTTTCTCTTTCTTTTTTCGTTCCTTGCCTCTCTTTTCCCCTGGTTTCAGGTCTTTTCTGATTTGTATACAGTATATTTGCTGGGGACGTTGTTAAACTGTTAGCATTTTCTTCTCTCATTCATCTATTCTCCTGTGGACAAAATGACAAGACGAAAAAAATCACCTCAGCAAAAAGAACAAGATGTAGTACCGTCAGCCAGGGACCTACTCAATACGGACATTAGTACGATGTCGGACCTAGAGTTCAGAATCATGACTTTAAAGATACTAGCTGGGCTTGAAAAAAGTGTGGAAGTTATTAGAGAAACCCTTTCTAGAGAAATAAAAGAACTAAAATCTAACCAAGTCAAAATCAAAAAGGCTATTGATGAGGTGGAATCAAAAATGGGGGCACTAACTGCTAGGATAAATGAGGCAGAAGAGAGAATCAGCGGTATAGAACACCAAATGATGGAAAATAAAGAGGCTGAGAAAAAGAGAGATAAAAAGTACAGGATCACGAGGGCAGAATTCGAGAGATAAGTGATACGATAAGACAAAACAACATTAGAATAATTGGGATCCCAGAAGAAGAAGAAGATAACAAGTTTGATAAACCCCTGGCCAGTCTTATCAAAAAGAAAATAGAAATGACCCAATTCAACAAAATCATGAATGAAAGAGGAGAGATTACAACCAACACCAAAGAAATACAAACAATTATAAGAACATATTATGAGCAACTCTATGCCAGCAAATTAGATAACCTGGAAGAAATGGGTGCATTCCTAGAGATGTCAACTATCAAAATTGAACCAGGAAGAAATAGAAAACCTGAACAGACCTATAGCCACAAAGGAAATTGAAGCAGTCATCAAAAATCTCCCAAGAAACAAAAGCCCAGGGTCAGATGGCTTTCCAGGGGAATTCTATCAGACATTTAAAAAAGAATTAATACCTATTCTCCTGAAACTGTTCCAAAAAATAGAAATGGAAGGAAAACTTCCAAACTCATTTTATGGGGCCACCATTACCATGATCCCAAAACCAGACAAAGACCCCATCAAAAAGGAGAATTACAGACCAATATCCTTGATGAACACGGATGCAAAAATTCTCACCAAAATACTAGCCAATAGGATCCAACAGTACATTAAAAGGATTATTCACCATGACCAAGTGGGATTTATCCTTGGGCTGCAAGGATGGTTCAACATCCGCAAATCAAACAACGTGATACAATACATTAACAAAAGAAAGAACAAGAATCATGTGATCCTCTCAATAGATGCAGAAAAAGCATTTGACAAAGTACAGCATCCTTTCTTGATCAAAACTCTTCAGAGTATAGGGATACAGGGTACATACCTCAATATCATAAAAGCCATCTATGAGAAACCTACAGCGAATATCATTCCCAATGGGAAAAAGCTGAGAGCTTTTCCCCTAAGGTCAGGATATGCAGCAGGGATGTCCACTCTCACCACTGCTATTCAACACAGTATTAGAAGTCCTAGCCACAGCAATCAGAAAACAAAAAGAAATCAAAGGCATCCAAATCAGCAAAGAGGAAGTCAAACTCTCAGTCTTTGCAGATGATATGATACTGTATGTGGAAAACCCAAAAGACTCCACCCCAAAATTGCTAGAGCTCATACAAGAATTCAGTAAAGTGGTAGGATATAAAATCAATGCACAGAAATCAGTGGCATTCCTATACACCAACAACAAGACAGAAGAGAGACAAATCAAGGAGTCGATCCCATTTACAATTGCACCCAAAACCATAAGATACCTAGGATTAAATTTAACCAAAGAGGCAAAGGATCTGTACTCAGAAAAGTATAAAATATTCATGAAAGTAATTGAAGAAGACACAAAGAAATGGAAAAACTTTCCATGCTCATGGATTGGGAGAACAAACATTGTGAAGATGTCAATGCTACCTAGATCAATCTACACATTCAATGCAATCCCCATCAAAATACCATCCACTTTTTTCAACGAAATGAAACAAATAATCCTAAAATTTGTATGGAACCAGAAGAGACCCTGAATAGCCAGAGGAATATTGAAAAAGAAAAGCTAAGCTGGCGGCATCAGAATTCCGGACTTCCAGCTCTATTACAAAGCTGTCATCCTCAAGACAATATGGTACTGGCACAGAAACAGACACATAGATCAATGGAACAGAATAGAGAGCTCAGAAATGGACCCTCAACTCTATGGTCAACGCAGCTTTGACGAAGCAGGAAAGAATGTCCAATGGCAAAAAGACAGTCTCTTCAACAAATGGTATTGGGAAAATTGGACAGCCACATGCAGAAGAATGAAACTGGACCATTTCCTTACACCACACACAAAAATAGACTCCAAATGGTTGAAAGACCTAAACGTGAGATAGGAGTCCATCAAAATCCTAAAGGAGAACAGAGGCAGCAACCTCTTCGACTTCAGCCTCAGCAACTTCTTCCTAGAAACATCGCCAAAGGCAAGAGAAGCCAGGGCAAAAATGAACAATTGGGATTTCATCAAGATAAAAAGCTTTTGCACAGCAAAAGAAACAGTCCACAAAACCAAAAGACAACCGACAGAATGGGAGAAAATATTTGCAAATGACATATCAGATAAAGGGCTAGTATCCAAAATCTAAAAAGAACATATTAAACTCAACACCCAAAGAACAAATAATCCAATCAAGAAATGGGCCGAAGACATGAACAGACATTTTTCCAAAGAAGACATCCAAATGGCCAACAGACACATTAAAAAGTGCTCAACATCGCTCGGCATCAGGGAAATCCAAATCAATACCTCAATGAGATACCACCTCACACCAGTCAGAATGGCTAGAATTAACAAGTCAGGAAATGATAGATGTTGGCGGGGATGTGGAGAAAGGGGAACCCTCCTACACTGTTGGTGGGAATGCAAGCTGGTGCAACCACTCTGGAAAACAGTATGGAGGTTCCTCAAAGAGTTGAAAATAGTGCTACCCTCTGATCCAGCAATTGCACTACCCCAAAGATACAAATGTAGGGATCCGAAGGGGTACGTGCACCCCAATGTTTTGCAATGTCCACAATGGCCAAACTTTGGAAAGAGCCAAGATGTCCATTGACAGATGAATGGATAAAGAAGAGGTGGTATATATACACAATGGAATATTATGCAGCCATCAAAAGGAATGAGATCTTGCCATTTGCAACGACGTGGATGGAACTGGAGGGTGTTATTCTGAGTGAAATAAGTCAATCAGAGAAAGACATGTATCATATGACCTCACTGATATAAGGAATTCTTAATCTCAGGAAACAAACTGAGGGTTGCTGGAGTGGTGGGGGGGTGGAAGGATGGGGTGGCTGGGTGATAGACATTGGGGTGCTATGTGCTATGGTGAGTGCCGTGAATTGTGCAAGACTGTTGAATCATAGATCTGTACTTCTGAAACAAATAATGCAACATATGTTAAGAAAAAAGGAAAAGAATAAGGTAGCAAGAGGGGAAGAATGAAGGGGAGTAATTCAGAGGGGAGACGAACCATTAGAGACGATGGACTCTGAAAAACAAACTGAGGGTTCTAGAGGGGAGGAGGGTAGGGGGATGGGTTAGCCTGGTGATGGGTATTAAAGAGGGCACATTCTGCATCAAGCACTGGGTGTTATGCACAAACAATGAATCATGGAACACTACATCAATAACTAATGATGTAATATATGGTGATTAACATAACAATAAAAATTTAATAAAATAGATCTGTTACACTGATCAACACATGTTGAGAAATACCTTTGAGTATTTGGGAATTGAGAGGTAAGATTATTTCCGGCCGATTGAAAGGATGGAGAAAGGCTCTTCAGTGAGTCAAAGAAAAGTACGACTAGGTACAAGAAGCTTGAAAAAAAAAAAAAAGAAAAGGAAAGAAAGTCCCAGATAATTGAAGCAGAATGGCCATGATTTGGAGACTGAATACATAGAATGAGACTAGAATATTTCAAAAGTTCCAAAATAAAGTTAGAAAAACAGAATATTTTTAGTTGAGATATTGGTGCTTATGCAAATGAATGAATGTTAGTCAGTGAGTAAGAAGAGGTAAAATATATTAAGTAGGTAACTAGCACTGTCTACCAACTTATCTCCCAGTAATGTAATTTTCCTTCTAAAATAACCTGAGAATGTTACAATATGCCACATGTGTATGTATTCCATGCATATCAGCAGAGTAAAAAGAAAAAGGGAGACTATTTCTTCCCAAGCCACAAATCTATTGCTAGTTCATCCTAATTAATAGAAATTTTGTGAAAATTTAAACAGCCTCAATAGAAAATAAAGATACAAAACACTAATCAATCATAATTAATGATGAAGAAATAGCTTGATGCAATTGTAGAGAAGAGAAGAGACAACATATATTGAATCTCTATTAGATCAGATAATGTATTAAGTGCTTTCATATGTATCACCTCGTGGTAACTCTGAGATCTTATTGTCATTATCTCCATTATATATATAAGAAATTGGGAATCAGAAAATAAGTCTTCTAAGAAAACAATGTTAGTAAGTGTCAGAATTAGAAATACAAGCTACATCTGAGTATGTAAATTCAACTTTCATGGTGCCTTGAAGAAGAGCTAGGAACCAATACAGAACAATAAATACTGGTGAAGATGTTTCTGTGCTCTGGAGGTTACAGATAAAGTAAGTGATATATATTTAGTTTGTTTTTCCATGTTCTGTATTCACAAACTAGTGAAATTCTGACCTAGATGTGTTAGCTCTTTAAACTATCCAGTTAAGGATTCTTATTATTATTAAGTGTAATTTTTCAGAATAACAGCTCATTTTATTTAAGCAATAGTGATTATGAAACTTGTTTTAATAGATCCTTTGAAATGAGTTTACTCTTCATGTAAAGTGTAAATTTTGACAGGCATAGAGACAAATTATTCTATCTTCTGTAGATAATGAAACTCGGAAATGACATTACACTAATCAAAACAGAATTACATTAAAGCTGTAGTCATCATCTATGGTGATTATGAAATGTGATAAATGACTATCAAACAAATCATGTATCTTGAAATTGGCACACAAAAACAATGAGATCAGTTACCTTATCATAGAGAGTTCAAAATGATAACAAATACTGTGATAAGGACCTAATTAAAATGTTATCATTTAAAAGAGGTCAAATTACTATGTTCTTTTAATATCAATGGACAAATATCATGATGAAATTACATCATTTTCAAAACCACAAAACCATTTGAACATTCTAGAAAACTTCTTGCAGAAATGATCAGAGTTAACTTGTAATTGGCTAAATTTCAGTGAGTGTCTTAAATGGTTGGCTCCAGATATGCTTTAATGATAATATAATTTTGTAAAAACAAAACAAAACTGCTTATATATAGCAAATAATTTGCTTTCATGTATTCCACCAGCTAATAACATATAATCATTTGGCTCATTTGCTTATGTAAATTTTTTGCTTATGCTTGGATGTCAGGAAGAAAATATATAAAGAAAACAAATTTTTCCTGTTCATTTTACCATGTAAATTGTGTAGACATGTGCAGCGTAGTGATGACAAAACACACTGAATATATTAATGTGAAGAGGAGGATAAAGGCCCTGGACAATGTAGAATTTAATGAGAAGAGAGTATCAAAACAAGTCATCTCTTCTTCCTCTTCTTCCTTCCCTTCTTCTTCCTCCACCTTTTCTTTTTCTTTCTCCCCCTTCCTCTCTCTTTTCTTTCCCCCACTTCTCCTTCTCTTCTTTACATTTGTAATTAATATTAATATTGTATTTTCCTTTAGCTGTTGTAGAGATGTGAGTTAGCGGTACTAAAATAATTGTTAAAAGAAAAATGATTTTCTGATGTATTATAAAGCTTTATCTTCATTACTTTTTAGTGAGTATACATTGTCAAAGTACAGAGAAACACAATGATATAATCTATTCACCATCATTCTTTCAGAGTAAACTTAAATTTTTCAGAGTATTTCTTGGACGTTGAATCATATAAGCACAGCTCTATTTTAATGTGTTGGTCTTCCAAAGTCACATATAATCCCCTTGTAGTGGGAAAAATTAATTGAATAAAATAATTTGGATAAGCAATATCTCCAAGGATATGAACTTCTCAACTTAACTGTAAGATATTGGTCTTTGTGAAAAATGAGAAGAAAAGGCATTTGAGTAATCAGGAGACAGTCTTGTAAGTAGAACTTAACATAGAAAGCAATATTTTTCCTGGATAAAGTTAACCATTTTTTTTACACTTTCTAAACATTCTTTAAAAACCTCATAAGCCATCTCCATCTTTTCTGCTCAGTGTCCAGAAATACAAATGGAATATTTTATCTTTAAAAGATACTTAATTGAGTTCATAAAATAGAATAAAATACAAAAGTCAACCATTTCAGTCACATATGTGTTCTACTTAAGATATCCATAACTTTTACATAGCTTCTGCTTTATTTTCCAATGAAAGAAAACTGATCCCCTGCCTGTCTCAGATGACAGCCTTTTAAATATTTAAAGGCTGTTATCATATATTCCCAAAGCTTCTCTTTCCAGACAATACATAAATTACTTTAAAATTTAAAATTTTTGTTTAAAGAGATGCCTTTGATATATTCTGAGTTCAGAAACCAACATTGATAAAGATTCTAGAAAATTATTAAAATGTATAGCTTTTTAAGATTTGCAAATTTTGATAATATAGTTTCTTTTTTAAGTAGTCTAAAAGAAGTCCCACATTTTATTTTAGAGAATTTGGTATAAATCTTTTCATATGCCATAGACAGTCAGAATTTTTTATATTTTATCTAAGAGGATTTATCATTTTGTTTACTTAAACATATGAATCAAGATGTGTTGTAAGATAACTTTTATTTTTATAGATCATTTTATTCATATTTAAGAATGAATATAGAGCTCTTATAGCAGAGATTTGTAAATATTAGGCTTATTCTGTTATTATGCTTGGTATTATTTATTGACTTAAAATTTTAAAGATTCTGAAGGCATTGATAGCCTTTCAAATGTAAAGTATTTCCTCAGGGTTAGATCAGTTTAAATCACATTTTAAAGTTAAGTCTTTTACAGTACCCACGAGGTAAACTAATAACATGTTACTTGACTTCTCTTCATATATCTTGGAAATATAAGACAACTCTCAGGTGAACAGCACCACTATAGTTTGTAAAATTCAGATACTGCTGAAGCAGGCCTTACCTCACTCCCAGCATTTCTATTTCTGTAGGTTTACTCCCTTAGCAATGCAGCATAGTAAGTTAGAAATGAAAGAACAAGGATCTTGAGTAGTAGGGCCAGATAGAGTGGGTTTGGAAAAAGTTGTATGTGCTATACAGATTTAAGAGAGCAGAACTGAAATAGAGCAAGAATTTTCCTCCTCTTTTTTTATAACAACAATATTTTTCTAAATCTGCTCTTTTCAGACAGTTATAATAGAAGATGGGAGAGAGTGGTGATCATCTTAAAGGTAAATGGAAAAATATTAAGATTGTGGTACCCTATTTTTTCTGCTTTTCATATGTATCTTAAATTACCATGAGCCCCCACTCTCTGTCCTACTACAGTATACCATTAAAGCAGATCACTGCCATTTCCTAAATTCTAGCTCTCTACTATAGTACGATACAAAGTCATCTTCAACTCTTTGTATATTTTTTCTTTACCTTCAATACACCTCTCTACTCTACTCTCTGCTTATTTAAATCTTCCAGATCTAGTAACTGGGCCTTTCTTTAGTGAATTTCCCACTTGAAATTAATGGTTCCCTAACATGGTAGACATAAAAACAAGGGCACACATGCAAAAAGGAGATACTATTTCTTTCTCCTTGGCATCCCAAAAGCACTCTGCTGCACCCAGCTATCGCTTGGTTGATGGGAAGAGTAGGACGAGAAGGAGAAAAGCTCCAAGAATCATAATTCACCCAATAATCATTGTTTTGAAATAGAGATTTTTTTAAAGCCTGAAGGAAAAGAAATAATTGGCAGGTTTTAATTCCCCTAAACCTTTCCCCTTAGTGGGGTAGAGATGCAAGAACAGGTTATGTTATTTAAAGAAAATAAACTATATTTAGATTTCTTATCTGGTGTATCTGACTCCACAGTGCAAGTCTGAGTACCTATTATATGCTTACCTGGAAGACTAAAAACAAATATTGCAAAAGGACACGTATTTATTTTCCACATTCACATTTATATTTTATCAGTTATGATTTTTTAGATTTTCTAAAGTAACTGCAAAAATGTTATATAAAAGTTTATAAAAATTTATAAAATAAATAAGGAATCATGAAAAGAGTTTCAAGTAACAAGTATTTGAAATAACAATCTTAACTTGCTAGATATATAGAAAAATGAACCAAAAACCAAGACAAGAAGCATTCTTATTCAAATCTGAGAAATGGTAATTCTTTCCTCTTTGATATCTATATCTAAATCTACCTACCTACCTACATACCTCTCTAATCTTCAGCAACATGTGTTCAAAGGCAATAAAAGGTAGCCGAAAATGAGTTCATTACCATATATTTATGAAAAAGTGACATTTTATTTAGTAATTGCATCTTATGTGAATTAACTACAGGCCACATGGATTTTCAAGGTGAAGTTGTTAATATTGTCTTTTAGAGAGTGACAACATGTTTTGAGGACATATTATGAACATAACACTATACTAAACCTTGGTGATACAAAGATTAATGCACTCTAGCCCCTTTCTCAATCAGCTGAGTCTTGTGTGTAAAATAGGCATGTAATTAACTAACTAGAACTTATTAAGGAATTATACTATAGTAGTCATAGCATCATGTACAAGTGTGTGTGTATATATATATATATGTATTATCTATACATTGTATATATAATTATGTGTGTGTATATATATTTACTAATGATCTATAGTATGAAAACAATTTATCTAAAAAATATTTATGAAAAAGAAACTGAAATCAAGGTCCTAACTAGACTACTGGAATGCAAAGTAAATAAGGAAAAATTTCAAAATTAGAGCCATAGACCTGGTACTAGAGATATAATTATTTAGACAGAAAAAAAGTGTTTAACATTTTACTTATAAATAATTAAAAATAAATTTGTTAAGACAGAACTCTACAATTGTTTAAATACAATTGTTTAAGTGCTTCGTGTGTGTGTCCATATATGATTTATGTTGTCACTTGTTGATAATATTGCTCTAGAATTTGGACAGAACTCTAATTCTAATAAGTTCAATAAACTGTTGTGCCTCTAGGAAGTGATTAATCTGGTAATAGTGTTAGACTGACAAAGACTAAGAAATCTTTTAAAAAGATTATAATGCACTTTAAATCTTGGAATACACATAAAGTTAATTGCTAGCATATAGACACACTTTTTTATATTAATTATATTATCTCAGTAACATTACTGTTATGCTAAAGTTTATTTTGAACATCAGATGCATATATGTGAAGAAAGAGAACTGCATTGCAAACATGCACAAATATGATATTTATGTCTAAAGCAGCCTTGAAAAGTTAATATACTTACCTGTATTCCTATGAGGCATGCTTCTCTTAAATCATTCTAGATAAGAATGTCAGTTACCCTTTTTAAATATTTCCTAATCATTAATTCCAAAACAACATTCTTTTCCCCCAACCACACACACACATAGTTGAACTTAACAAGCCCAAAAAAGAAAAGATAGAATTTTCTATGCCATAACATTTTGTTCCCTTAGAACTATTGTGAGTGTGATACTTGCACTGCTTAGCATAATGTTAGTCACAAACTAGAAAAAAATTTGGTGTTGGGGTTTTACTGTGTAGTACAATACTATGGACTAAATCTAATTTTATTCATTGAATATGATTACATTCATATATTCCTGAGACATTGAATTCAGTCTTGATGAGAATTATGTCAGCAAATTGGTAGAATAGGAGTTTTCTAACATCTTGTCCCCAAAGAACAGCGATTTTAACAATCACCCACAGATAAGAGTGCTTTTGTGAAAGTCTACGAGTCCAACAAAAATGTTGCAACACACTCTTGGCAGCAAAACAACAACAACAAAAGCAACAAAAACTCAAACAAATAAAAAACAAAACCAAAACACTGGGATTATTGCATTGAAGAAGGAAAGAGGGACAGTTTCACTATATACCTGTATTACCCCTCCCTCAAGACAACAAAGCTCAGTGCCAAGAGAGACCTTCTTGGCCTATGATTTCTCTCATGGGGGAAAGTGACAGCGTGAGCGTGAACACAGTTTTTCCAGCTATGAGACCCACTCCTTTCTTGCCCCATCCACAATATTCAGGTGCCACACTACTAGGGGCAGGGATGGGTGGAAGAACAGCAGCTGGCACTCTCAGAGGGCATCAAAGGGAAAGGATGGCAAACTCCATCAGGAAGTCTGTCCATGATGTCACTAAGCACACCTAACTTGTGCACCCCCTCAATAGGGCCAAGGACATCCCCAACACTCAGGGTACTCACCTACACAGAAAGAAAGAAGAGAAAAGAAAGAAAAAGAAAGAAAGAAAGAAAGAAAGAAAGAAAGAAAGAAAGAAAGAAAGAAAGAAAGAAAGAAAGAAAGAAAGAAAGAAAGAGGGAGAGAAAGAGAGAAAGAAAGAAAGAAAGAGAGAGAGAGAGAGAAAGAAAGAAAAAGAAAGAAAGAGAAAGAAAGAAGGAAGGAAGGAAGGAAGGAAGGAAGAAAGAAAAAGAAAGAAAGAAAGAAAGAAAGAAAGAAAGAAAGAAAGAAAGAAAGAAAGAAAGAAAGAAAGAAAGAAAGAAAGAAAGAAAAAGAAAGAAAGAAAGAAAAAGAAAGAGAGAGAGAAAGAAAGAAAAAAAAAGAAAGAAGAAAAAAGAGGCAGGGAGGGAGAGTGAAGGAAAGAAAGAGAAGGAAAGAAGGAAGGAAGGAAGGAAAGGAGGAAGGGAGGAAGTTAGTTAGTTAGCTAGTTAATTAGTTAGTTTTGGAGGGTCCATCCTTTCTATCCTAATTTAAACCCCAAGAGAAAAGATATCCTTTTATCTTCTATGTTTATATCCCCAATGCTTGGCACGGAGCCTAAAATAGAGTAGGCACAACAAATACACTTTGCAAGTAGATTAAAAATTTTGTAGATGTTCTCTTTTTTAAATTAACATATATCATACACGATTAAAGAAAACTATAATCTTTTAAAAATATCTGATTTGGTAGAAGGTATTATGCTTAGCAAAATCAGTCAGAGAAAGATAAATACCATATGATTTCACTCATGTGTGCAATTTAAGAAACAAAATAAACAAGCAAAGGGGAAAAACGGAGAGAGGAAAACCAAGAAACAAACTCTTTTTTTTTTTAAAGATTTTATTTATTTATTTGAGAGAGAGAGAATGAGAGATAGAGAGCACGAGAGGGAAGAGGGTCAGAGGGAGGAGCAAACTCCCTGCCGAGCAGGGAGCCCGATGTGGGACTCGATCCCGGGACTCCGGGATCATGACCTGAGCCGAAGGCAGTCGCTTAACCAACTGAGCCACCCAGGCACCCAAGAAATAAACTCTTAACTATAGAGGACAAACTGATGGTTACCAGACTGGAGGTGGATGGAGGGTGATTTGTATAAAAAAGTGCACTTGTGATGAGCACTGGGTGTCGAATCACTATATTGTACACCTTAAACTAATATTACACTGTATGTTAACTAACTGGAATTTAAATAAAAACTTAAAAAGATAACTGATTTGGTGTTTTTCTTTTTTTTTTTTTTTTCCTTTTAGAGCAGATTTTAAGGAACAGACATAGTAGGCATTGTTGCCTGGAAACAAAAAGGTATCTCCTCTTTTATTCCCATAAGCCAGATATTTAAGTCATAAAACCCACCCTCTGTACCTTCTTATGAAAACACTGAGCTATGTATAATTACTGACAATGCACAATTTTGTGCAAAATATGTGCTTTCAATTGGGCATAGACATCACAATAAAATTACACATTATCATGGAGATTGAAGGAATAACATTTGAAAATGTTTTAAACCAGTACTATAAATAATCAATAAACTTTAAAAATACTAGATGATAATATAAATCTATTTAATATTAAGATAGCTTTTGAAGTTTACTGAAGTATAAAAATCTCACAGGAAGAAGAGTTTAATGACAACCATATCAGTTCAATGCAGTACAAAGCTGCCCCAACAAGCAAGTTAAACTAATTTGCAAATGTCAAGCATGTTCCTTTAAATTGGTTCATTAACTCACTTTTGGAGAGCAGTGTCAAGAACTAAGTTACTGGCATTCCTCATTAGCAGATCTCCTGGACAGGGCAAATAGGTTTGGACGGAATTAGATTGATTAGTCTGTCTTAGAATTCATTGCAGCATACCAAACAAACTCCCACTGCTTTTCCTCTGGTGGGTAAGAGTGAAACATTTCCAGCAATCTAGGTTTCTAATAAGAACCAGAATGTGTCTCAGCCAATCAGCAAACTGAAGTTCACTAGCTGAGACACATATGCATTTTCATGTGGCTTTCACTCCTGATTTTAGCAACAATAGGAATATTATTTTGAAAAATGCATAGAAGGAAGCAGTTGTGTAATAGCTTCAAAAAAAAAGATAAATGCAACTAAGACAGAAAAGCATTAAGAGGAAATACTGAAGTAACAAAACATTAAATTGTCGAATGTTGGTGTGGCAAGAATACAGTATTTGGGGAGGTGAGTGTTTGCAGAATAATATTTAATCTCCTGGATTCTTCACTAGAATATATTGATATTATCACTTGCCATTGTAACTAAAGCCCTGATTTTTCTTTGAAAGTGTTGAGACAAGATTGGGATGGAATCCAAGTTATAAGGGAGCTGTTTATTATTTTGACAGGAACTCCCTTACCCCAAGAATATGGTGAAATTAGTGAAAGTGATACATGTGACATGCTTTTTGGCATGTGGTATGTCTTCAAGGTACATTTGAGTAATATACAATTTTGACAGATTATGATGTAGAATTGTATTAATGTTCATAAGTGGATAGTCATACTTCTTAACTTTGGCTGAGGTATTTACAAGATAGGATGACCAAGGATAAGATATATAAGCTCTTATCTTTTCATCTTATAAAATGGGCATAACGATGCTATTGTGATATCGCTGTTTTAAAAATTAATGAGGGTAAGGTATATAAGGCATTATATATGCTTTATATATATTGAAACATGTATGACAAAAGGTATTCAATGTCGTAGCCCTTCATCATCATTATCATCATCACCATCATCACCATCATCTATTATTCTATACCAGACTTAACCTCAAGAACACAGTATTGTAGCATAGTTTATTACAAAAGTCTCTTAAATTTATGTAAAGTATGTTACTTTCTAGGAAATGGGTCACAGTGAGAAAATAAATGAATTTTGGAATTTGACAAATTGTTTTTCATATTCATTGTTTTTAGATTGATTTTTTATTCTTTTTTAATTTTTTTTTTTGATGTAGTGTTCCATGATTCATTGTTTGCGTGTAACACCCAGTGCTCCATGCAGAATGGAGCTAGGCTCCATCACCAGGCTAACCCATCCCCCCACCCCCACTCCCCTCTAGAACTCTCAGTGTGTTTCTCAGAGTCCACTGTCTCTCATGGTTTGTCTCCTCCTCCGATTTTCACTCCCTTCATTTTTCCCTTCCTACTATCTTCTTTTTTTTTTTTTTTAACATATATTGTATTATTTGTTTCAGAGGTACAGGTCTGTGATTCAACAGTCTTACAAATTCACAGTGTTCACCATAGCACATACCCTTCCCAATGTCCATTACCAAGCCACCCCATCACTCCCACCCCCCACCACTCCAGCAGCCCTCAGTTTGTTTCCTGAGATTAATAATTCCTCATATCAGTGAGATCATATGATACATGTCTTTCTCTGACTGACTTATTCCACTTAGCATGATACCCTCTAGTTCCATCCACATCATTGCAAATGGCAAGATTTCATTTTTTTGATGGCAGCATAATATTCCACTGTAGATATATATGCCACACCTTCTTTATCCATTCATCTGTTGATAGATATCTTGGCTCTTTCCATAGTTTAGCTATTGTGGATATTGCTGCTATAAACATTGGGGTGCACATACCCCTTCAGATCACTACTTTGTATCTTTGGGGTAAATACCCAGTAGTGCAATTGCTGGGTCATAGGGCAGCTCTATTTTCAACTGTTTGAGGAACCTCCATACTGTTTTCCGGAGTGGCTGCACCAACTTGCATTCACACCAACAGTGTAGGAGGGTTCCCCTTTCTCCACATCCTCACCAACATCTGTCATTTCCTGACTTGTTAATTTTAGCCATTCTGATGGGTGTGAGGTGGTATCCCATTGAGGTTTTGATTTGGATTTCCCTGATGCCGAGTGATGTTGAGCACTTTTTCATGTGTCTGTTGGCCATTTGGATGTCTTCTTTGGAAAAATGTCTGTTCACATCTTCTGCCCATTTCTTGATTGGATTATTGGTTCTTTGGGTTTTGAATTTGATAAGTTTTAGACTGATATTTAATCCCCTACATCTTCATCACTGTATCTGTTAAACATATGTGTAATTCATGAAGTTATTGTAAATGAATTACATTAAGTGAAAATCTGTGCCTCGTGTTAGTATCTAGTAAGCACATAATAAGTACTATATTTAATTACACCCTATACCTTTCAAGTATTTTTATCTTATAATAATTGATTTTCGTTCTACAGAAGGAAACACTGACACTATATGAACGGACAATTTGTGAGTTAATCCTGGAGCCAACAAGATTCCTGAGTCTGAACACAAAGCTTTGTCTTCTGTTATTGAGTAAAAAAAACTTATATGAAATATCACATATTTGAACCCGTGCTTAAGCCCACACCTGTCTCTATGAAAAACTGACCTCAATAATCTTAACTTCTTTTCTTTCTTAATCATTTATGGATTTACCTGACTCTGCATTCTAGTGTAGTAATCCACGGACTTTTTGTAAAACCTTTCTAGGTTTTATAAATGCTTCTGTAGTGGAAAATAGTCAACTTTTAGCTTTGTATCCATTACAGTTCCTAAAATTCATTTTTTTTTAAACATTAAGTCACTGTGATACATGCTGGTTTGGGGGAGATTTATATGTAAAATAGGACCCCAAAAGGCCAAACTTCCTGTTCGTTATACATCAGTCCTTTCTCTTTGAGTAGAGAAGTTGTAAATACAGTTCTGCCCTTCAAATAAAAAATACTAAATATTTGAAATGAGAGGGTAAAAAAAAGTAACATGTCTTCTCTTGTTATGAACTACAAACACAATGTCCCAGAAAGAAAACAACAGTGTCAGCACAATTCAGTAAATAAAACAACAGGCTGTCACTGGTTTTTATATAACAGTGTGGTTCTGATAGAGCGAGCAAGATTTCTAAAAGGACCATTCCAGACACAGAGAGGCTTAATGGTGTGAGTATCTCCATGTATTGTGGAGAATAGATGTAGTATCAAAGCACAGGACAGGACTGTGTAAAATATAGACATCAAGGTAGAAAAAATATAAAGCTAGAATATAAGTATTCAAATGCTATGACTGGAGTACATGAAGAGACCAAAAATGCTAGTAATTATTTCAGAATACAGAAAATACAGCTGGTTAATAAATATATGGAAAAAAATCTCATTTTTTTTTTAAATGAAACTCTCCTAGGGTACAGGGACTGCATCTAATTCAAGTCATCTCATTGTAGCATCTAGGACAACACAAGGCATACTATTCCATCTAAAAGACTAGAAAAGACTTTCAAAATAATGACATGTATGTTGCTGTAGCAAATGAGGTCCTTCATACTTTAGTGATAAAAGCTTAAACAGGTAGATGAAATTGGAAAACAATAGGAATATATGTGTAAAATTTTTTTCAAAGTTTGTATCATTTTTTCTAGCAATTATAGTTCTTTGGCTCCTTTTTGGGCGGTAATAATCTAATTATAAAACACCCGTGTGCCAAGATCTTGATTATACTGCTATTCCTTTATAGGAAGATATTAGAAATATCTAAAAAATTATAAAAACAGAATGATTAACTTATGTCATGCAACTTGATAGAAATCAAAAATTTCATAGGAAGTACTTTTATTTTTACCACAAGTACAATTACTACCACTACCATTGGCACACTACTAGATATTATCTAAAAACAGTTAATATTCTTCATTCTTCAAAAAATTTTTATCTAATATTTCATATAAAGCTCATAATAACCTCATAAGTTTAATTTCACAGATAAGTAAAAGTAACTTTCCCAGCAGTCATAAAGCAAATGGTGGAGATGAGTTTTAAATCTACAAAATTAAATTATTTTAAATGATTTCTGGAAAGATGGAGATACTGACCAAAATGCAAACTGGTGAGCTGTAAGTTTAAGTGTCCACTGATCATTTAATCATTGAATACTTGCTTATTTCAATACATAAATGTGTTTTATGTGCTTTTGTGATTTCAAGACTTATGAAATTTAAATAAACATTTAAAAATTCCGTGGGCTTATTGGATTTTTTACTTGTTAATTTCTTAAATTGCAACTGAATACAATAAATATTTTAAGTTTGAAATAAAATAAACATTGTACCTGCCTTTGTCAGGATTCAGCATGAAACAAATAGCATACTCAATGAAATAATAGAGGAAAGTTAAATCATGGCATATTTAAGAAGGTGTGAGCACGGGGGCAGGGGCAGGGGGCGCCTGGGTGGGTCACATGGTTAGGCATCTGCCTTCAGCTCAGGTCTTAATCCCAGGGTCCTGGAATCGAGCCCCACGTCAGGCTCCCAGCTCAGTGGGGAGTCTAGTTCTCCCTCTGCCTCTCTCCCCTGCTCATGCTCTATCTCTCTCTCAAATGAATAAATAAAATCTAAGAAAAACAAAAAGGTATGAGCGGAGTTTTTGTTTTGTTTTTAAGAGAAACAAGCAAGGATGAAAAAGGATCCAAGGGCTGGTAAAAATATGGAGCTAGGTATACTTAAAGGCTTGAAGAGCAAGGGGAGGAAGGAAGCAATTACCAAAACTCAGAATAGATAGAGTTTTTGGGGCGCCTGGGTGGCTCAGTCATTAATGTCTGCCTTTGGCTCAGGTCATGATCCCAGGGTCCTGGGATGGAGCCCCAGATCAGGCTCCCTGCTCACCCGGAAGCTTGTTTCTCCTTCTCCCGCTCCCCCTGCTTGTGTTCCCTCTCTCGCTGTGTCTCTCTCTGTCAAATAATTAAATCTTAAAAAAACAAAAAAGAATAGATAGAGCTTTAAGTGAGTACCAAGGAATCAGTGCTTCTTGGTAAAGGGACACAACCAATCTACAGCAGCTTAGTAAAGACAGAATTAAAATAGATGCCCACAAATTCACACTTCTTCTCCACTTTTCCGTGCTGTTACCTCAAAAGAAATCCAGTGGGCCAAAGAATGCTTTGGATGGAATTCATAATGTCAGCTTCCTAGAGCAAGAGCAGGGCAGAGAAGAGTAGAGTAAATCAGCCTGTGGTAGATTATTTGCAAAAATGGCTTCAATTATTCCATTCTATATCTATGAGCTTTCAATGTCACTTTGCTTCATCTACTATTAAGAGGATGGGGCTTGTGATTTTTTTTTTTTTTTGGTGTCAAATAGAATGTAGAAGTGAGATTGTGCCAGTTCTGAGCCTAAGCCTCAAGAGGCTTCTCACGTGTATTTGTTATTTTAGCACCCTGCTCAGCCACCATGTGCACAAGCACATATTAACCTGCTGGTAACGAAAGAACATGCAGCCAAAGTAGAGTAAGCTTAGTTAGTACAGTCAAGAGTAGCAAATCTGTCTACCGACACATAGCTGCCACAGTAGCATGAAGAATCCAACTAATCTGTAAATTCATGAGCAATAATAAATGGTTATTGTTCTAAGTGACTTAGTTTTGGGGTGGAGCAATAAGTAATTATTGCAATATCCTCATTAGTGTGTTTAACCATTCAAAAAGTATTTATTTATTTATTAGCCATGTGTTATGAGCAAGTACTGTGCTAAGCACTGCACTGATAGAATGATTAAATATGAACACTTATAAATTATAATACAAATGTAAGTAAAATACATAGTATTTTAAACATACAAAAGAGAAAAAAAACAATTTAAGGAGTTGAGATATATTTAAAGAGGACAAAATGAAAATTGTAAAAAGTATGAAAATGAAAGGTGTTTGTTGAGTTTTTGGTTGTCAACTAATTTGGCTTTTCTATAGAGTCCATGATGTTTAGTTGTCAACTAACTTGGCTTTTCTATAGAGTCCATGATAGGGAATAGTATTTCATGAAACTAGTAGTCTTAATGATTTTTTTTTCTGTTCATGATATATTAGTAAATAATTTATTACTAAGGCATATACATAAATCTACAGATATATGTTCACGTCTAAGTTTGTCTTAAGAAAGAAAATAAAACCCTAGATATTTGCATAATTTGTACTTCTATATTATATATATACATACATATGTATATATGTATTTTAGAGAGAGAGAGCAAGTGGGGGAGAAGGGGCCGAGGGAGAGAGAGAGGGAGAATTTTAAGCAGGCTCCATACCCAGCAGGGAGCCTGACACAGGGATTGATCTCATGACCCTGAGATCATGACCCGAACCAAAATCAAGAGTTGGACGCTTAACTGACTGACCACTCAGAAGCCCTATAAAATCTTTATATTATGATGTACTATGATTTATTTCTAAGTGATTGTGAAAATTATTAGTATTACTGTTGGTAATATATACTAATAAAGCATAGTGTTTATTGAGCATTGCTAGCCCTGTGCTAAGTGTTTTGAAGACATTTTTTGGTATTACTTGGGAGATGGTATTTTTTCCACTTACTGGTATGGCAAATGAGGTTTAGAGAGATATATAACTTTTCCCAGGTATCACAGATATGAAGTGGTGAACTAACATTAGAATACTCATACATACACACAATATACATATTCAAGTGAATTGCATATAATTTTTATTTATATACTAATCTCTAGATGATGATTGCTACGTCACTCTTATGAAGTCATAAAAAATTAAACCACAGTTACTTTTATCTCCATAATACTTGTATTTAATTAACTCAACAGATATTATTAATTGAACATATACTATGTGGTACACATTTAAAGTTTGGACTGTACAAGCCTGAGGTTTATTGCCCTTAAATAAGGACTTCTCAAAAAATGTGTAGAAACAAGACAGAATCTTTAATCTCTCTGCCCACTTGCATTATTAGAAGCTGATTCCACAGGAATTAAGCTATGGAATTAAGAGATTAGACAAAAAAATATGTCTTCTAAATTCAACACTTACTAAATTCACAATTCTGTCTTCCATTAAAAGAAAATAAGTAATTCAATATTCAAAAATCTTAAAAATTTCAGACAAGTGAGAAAAATTTACATGAGTTTCTAAGATTAATTTTTGTTACCATGATATCATAAATTCAAAGTAGGAATGTGCTTTAAGAGAAATATAATGCAAAACAATTAAAATAATGCATACAGAAGCTAGAATTATTATTTCTAAATTATTACAACTTCAGACATAAGTGGTTAAAATAGCACTGTCTGCGATGATGGAAATTATCAGAATCTACACTGTTCAATATGGTAGCCAGTAGCCACATGGGCTACTGAGAAGTTGAAGTGTGGTTAATCTTACTGATGAATTACATCATTTTATTTTATTTCAATTAGGTTTAAAAGTAAATATAAATACCTATATGTATCTAGTTGTTAACACAGCAATAGAGAATCAACTCTGATTGGTAGTGTCCTTCTCTTTCCTAAAAGGTTCCAAGAAGCAAAGTATTTTTTATACCACTCAATGACAAAACCAATAAAAAATGATAAATATATATATACCTTATAGTATGCTTTGAAGTTTTGACTATTCAAAAAATCATAAAGCAAGAGTAGAATTAGATTTTTAATAAATCTATTGTGTTTTTTCAATTCAATCATGTTTATAAGTTACAGTGAATAAAATAATACAGAGAACAAATCAGAAACTTCTCAATTATCTTAAATTTCCTAAAAAAAGGTATCAAAATAGATTTTCAAACCAGAAGAAATAGAGAAGTTTGGGAACAATTTATTTCTATAGCACAGATGTGTAACATCTTTGCTAGGAAAGAGGAAAATTTCTTTTCTCATTTAGATCTACTTTAGCTTCAGTATGAAGCAGAAGAGAGACAAACACCAGGAAGAAATATAAATCAATAATTTTCATTTCCCAAGAAAAATGGTTCTGTACAAATAAAGCTGACTCCTACATTTGGGGTACACTAGAGAAGCAGTTCTAGTGTTCAACAATATTCAACATTTTGTTTAAGTGAACTGGCATTTTGTGTTGAGAATCATCTACAAGGTGGTAAAGAAAATTAATGACATTTACTTTTTTTCTAGACTTTAACTCACATGACTGTGTTTGGTGAATAAAATCACATAGGCGATAGCCTTTGCAAGCTCCAAACAAGAATCAGGGCAGAAGCAGCTTCTGCTTTAGGCTTTCCCCCTCAGTCAGTCTAGGGTCATCCCCTCCTCAAAACTCCAGGACTCACATATCTGACTACTGGTTCCCCTTACCTCTTCAGCCATTTTTCTTTCCACAATATTCTTATCTGTAAAGGTAAAGATATCTTCATGGAATAGTCACTTCCACTTACATTGTGTAAATTTAAATCACAGAACTGTACCTCTGAAACAATACATTATATGTTAAAAAGAAGAAGAAGAAAGAAGAAAAAGAAGAAGAAGAAGAAGAAGAAGAAGAAGAAGAAGAAGAAGAAGAAGAAGAAGAAGAAGAAGAAGAAGAAGAAGAAGAAGAAGAAGGAGAAGAAGGAGAAGAAGGAGAAGAAGAAAGCAGGAAGGGAAAAATGAAGGGGGGGAATCGGAGGGGGAGAAGAACCATGAGAGACGATGGACTCTGAGAAACAAACTGAGGGTTCTAGAGGGGAGGGAGGTGGGAGGATGGGTTAGCCTGGTGATCGGTATTAAGGAGGGCATGTTCTGCCTGGAGCACTGGGTGTTATACGCAAACAATGAATCATGGAACACTACATCAAAAACTAATGATATGATGTATGGTGATTAACATAACATAATAAAAAAAAATCTTTTAGTCATGCTTTCAATGTCAATTTAGATATCTAACGTATACTTTACTCTCTCAATGTAAATTCTCTAATTTGATTTCAACTGGAAATTTTATAAGGGATATCTTCTTCAAATGTTTTAAATTTCTTCCTCTTAAAAAGTCAATAATAGGAACATAATCACTGTTAACAGTAAGATATATTCCTGCTGATGTTACTTTGAATTTTAACTGGTTTATGTTGACAAATAAATATTTATATTATTGAATGTGATGTAATTATAGATCTATATATATCTATATAGATCTATCTATCTATATATAAAGACTTAAAGGAACAATTTCTGTAGTCGCATTGAAATGGAATAAGTGTTTTATTTAAATGAGGTTAATATTTCCTTTGACGTAAGTCACATGGTACAGATTTATTTTTTTAAGACTGTGTGTTTTTCACCATACTTTCTGTGTTATGTGACAAAGTATATCTGAATGAAAGGAAAGAAATTATTTGAAATCAAATCTAGGTGAAATATAACTAAGTAAAAAAACAGTATTGGGATGTTTGGGTGGCTCAGTAGGATAAGTGTCCTACTCTTGATCTCAGCTTTGGTCTTGATCTCAGGGTCTTAAGTTCAAGTCCCATGTTGGGCTCCACACTGAGCATGGAGTCCACTTAAGAAAAAAAAAGAAAAAAAGAAAAGAAAATAGAAAAAAATAGTATTTCTCTGAGATTAAAAGAGAAGTTTGTATTAGTTATCTGTTTTAAGTTCTTAATGGCAAAATTTCTAAGTAACTTGACAAATCAGTGAATTGTGATTTGAACTTTAAAAAGTAAAATTTTGTTTGTGTAAATAGGTCCTCATAGATTATGCCAAACACAATCATATAGGCAGCACAGTTAA
The DNA here is from genome assembly GCF_009762305.2 of Zalophus californianus. Classification (NCBI taxonomy): domain Eukaryota; kingdom Metazoa; phylum Chordata; class Mammalia; order Carnivora; family Otariidae; genus Zalophus; species Zalophus californianus. The sequence continues at coordinate 33,612,939 of NC_045605.1, forward strand.
GTGTTTAAAAGCATACATTCCAGAACCAACTTACCCGAGATTGAAATGTGACACAGCCACTTAGTTTTGTGAACTTGGGAAATACACTTAGGTTCTCTGTACGTCATGTATGTTATGTGTAAATGGACTAATAATAATGCCTATATTATGAAGTCAAAAATAGAATGAAATAAGTTTTCATGTATAAACCCTGGAGGATGACTGAAAAATGTAAGTAAGTAATATATATTTTGTGATAGTTTTAAGATCTAATCACAGAGTCCTTGATACAACTCTGTTCAAGGGAGCTTAACTCTCCTCCACTTGTGTGAGCTGTTACTTAGTGACTTGCTTCTAACAACAGAATGTGGTAGAAGTTACTAAGTGTGACTTCCAAGGGTAGGTCATAAAACATATTGAGTCTTTCTGTCTTTTATCACTCCCTGCAGGAAAAGCTGCTGCTATACCATTAGGACACTAAAGCAAGCCTAAGGAAAAGTCTATGAGGCCTCCACCAACTGTTTCTAGTGTTTTATGACAAGTGAAAAGTAGAACTAACATTTGCTATTATGAAAACACTAATATAAAACAATAAGTATGCTATTTTGTTACCAATTATGTTTTTATCAAAATAAATATTTAAAACAAATAGAAAGACCTTTTTTATTAATGATTTACATCATTTTAGCATCATTATTTAATTGCTCCCAGTTTAGAATTCACATCAGAGCAAATTAACTTTTTTTTTAGAGAAAGGAAAAGAGTTTTATTTAAACCCAAAACCTAAGTTAGGACAACTGCCAGGGATACACAATCTTCATGAAGAAGAATGCTCCAGGGAAGGAATATTTGGTGCTGGGTTTTACATAAAGAGTTACAAATCATCATGAGGAAGGATATCCCAGAAAGTTACAGACTTTATCTTATGTTTTTAGTATGTGCAAGGAGGCATGACTTTAATCTTATGTAAATGAGGGAGGGTTTTTTGTTTTTCTTATCTCTATGTTTGAAATGCTCCTTTTTGTTTTTCTTTTTGTTTTCTTTTTGTTTTTTAAATGAAGCAGACATACAATGTGTGTTCAGGGCAGAAATAGAGCAAATGCTTTGAGTTTTGCCAAGTCATTTTGACCTTGGTGAATATTAAAGTATAACTTCCCCTGGAGCCCAGGAGCAGGGCCCACAAATGTTAAAAGTTGAAAATGTCCTTTATCATTTCCCCAAATTAACTTTTTAATATCTTAAGATACAAATTAACTTTATTGTAATATAAAATGTTGTTATAGAACTTAAGTCATTTTAGAAATGGAGAATATAAAACTAGATAAATTCAGCTAGTTTCTGCACTCACTCATCCATTCATGTAAGAAACATTTATCATGTTCCAAACATAGTTCTATACACTGAAGATATAATGGTGAGGAAGACAAACATGATTTTTTGTCTCCTGGAGCTTATAGTCTAGAAGAGAACAACTTTGATTGTCATCTTAATGATACACAACATTTTTATTAGATCACTGCCATTATTTTGCATATGAAAATGCACTGTGCAGAGTCCCTGTCTCACAGAGGTAATACATTGGATAGGACAGAGCTGAAATAGTTATATTGGCATCGGTTTTCAGATTGGATTTGGATTTAGTATTTTTTTTAATATATGAAAGACAGCTTATATGCATATTATTAGGAATGTTGAGAGAGACTTTCTGCCCTTAAATTCTTATTGTATTTCCACCTTAATTTATGAAAACCTATTAATAAAACAAGCAAAAAACTTCTGTTCCAAAAAGTAAGATGAATTTGATAGATGTGAGGAGAGGTCTTATGTAGACATATTTACAATCAAGAGAAAAGACTGACTGATATATTTAGAGTACTAACCCTGATGGAAGGAAGGAGAAGCCATAGATCAAGGACACTACATTACCGATGGGCTCAGAGGCAGGTCCCCATTGATAATCTTTGTGCTAAGAAGGTGCTGAAAAAAATTATTTGATTCTCAATTTTTCAGAATAGAAAAATGGGAAGAAGATTTGTGCTTATAGAGAAAGACTGTGTAGATTAATTTGGAAGAATTGTTTTAAAGACATACTCATATTGATAAAATATTTAAAATACCCACCCTAATGTGTCATTAATACTACTTACATGGAAAAAGGGGAATATCCTTCATTGTTGGCATGAACATAAATTGATGGAGTCACTATTAAAAGCAGTAAGGAGACTCCCCAAATAATTAAAAATGGAAATACCATACAACCCAGTAATTCCACTTCTGGGTATTTACTCAAATAAAATGAAAACACTAATTTGAAAAGCTATGTGCACCCCACATTCATAGCAGTATTATCTACAATAGCCAAGATATGAAACTAACTTAAGTAAAGATGTGGTATATATACACAATGGAATATTTCTCAGCCATAAAAAGAAGGAAATCTTGCCATTCAGGACAACATGGAGGTACCTAGAGAGTATTATGCTAAGTGAAATAAGTCAGACAGAGAAAGACCATATGATTTCTCTTATATGTGGAATCTAAAAAATAAAATAAATGAGCAAACAAACAACAAATAGAAACAGACTCATTAATACAGAGAACAAACTGGTGGTTGCCAGAGAGGATGGCTCCACGCTCAGTGCAGAGTCTGCTTGGGATTCTCCCTCTCCCTCTCCCTTTGACCCTCCCCCTGCTCGTGCACTTGTTCTCTCCCCCCTCTCTCTCTCTCAAATAAATAAATAAATCTTAAAAAAATAAAATAAATAAGTCATAGTAATGAAAAGTACAACATAAGGAATACATTCAATAAAATTGCAATAACTTTGTATGGTGACAGATGGTAACTACACTTATTGTGAACTTATGGTGAACATTTTGTAAAGTATATAATTATTGAATCACTATGTCATATACCTGAAACTAATATAATATTGTATGTCAACTATACTTAAATTATTTTTTAATTTAAAAGAATTTAAAAAACTAGCTATATATATAGTTTTATAGTTATAGTTAGTTATAGTTATAGTTGTTATAGTTATATAGTTAAATAAACATTTCAAAGCATAATATAAAAATATGGGATAGGTCATTTGGATGCCTGTTAGAGAAGGAGTGGAATTAGCATGGTGCTAAAGTAAAGGAATGCCAAGTAATTAGATTGAGAGAGACAAAGCCCAACCTTAAACAATTTTATGTACTGTTCTCCTACAACATTCAAGCAATTATTTATCAAGTCTATCCTTTTCTTTTGCATTTCTTGCCCAAAAAAGAGCTTGATAGTTCAGAAGAAAGACATAGTAACTACCCAATTTACACAAACATATATTATTATTTATAGAAAATGGAAGCTTCTATGAGAATTAGTTTGCTCATTTTATGTTTAATTCTTGCATGATTGTTTTGCTCTAAGAAACATAATGTTTATGAAAAATAATCCTCCCATAGGAGTTGTCTTATAATTTATTAGTTTTATGATATATGTACAATTATATCATAGATATATTTCAGAGTATACTCTCTTAGATAGACTAGTAAGTTTCAGTATCAAAAGGAATTATGCCCATATAAGTTACATCAATACCTTTGTTAGTATGAGGATATCTCTGCACATTCAAGAAGACCCTTATTCTTACTATTAGAAAGGTAAAAAGCGTTTAAGAAATGCCTTCTCTGTCAAACACACAATACAAGATCCTTTCTCATTTGCAAATATGTATATTTAGAAGAAAAACTGTTCTATAAGCAGTTCAGTGTTATTTGCCAAGGGACACACAGATCAACTCTTTTAAGTACACTATTTTTCATGTAACTTTTGCATTAATAATTTGTTTTTCTTTTTCCTCACAATTAAAAAAGTGGGGAAAAGAAAATAATATTTTAGGTTTATATCGTTATTATTTAAAGTGATAAAATATAGCATAAACATAATGTAGGAGATGATTATTATTCTATTTAAAAAATAAAAAAAAATGAGAGAGACAAATGGGTTTAACAAAGGACATTCAATAAGTCTGTAGCAGAGATGGAAATAAAAATACAGCACCGGGCAGCTCGCTGGTGATCAACATCCTGGTGCTTTGGCACTTCGACAGGATGATTAACTTTGACAGGTTAAATTAACACAAACATAAAACAGAGGAAATTTATCCTTGCTTGTCTCTCTGCCAGGAAATAGAAGCCTGTAATTGCTGTGATCCAGCTCTTCAACATAAACCAGCCAAATGCTTACATCAAGCGATTGATTTTGCAGAGCAAGACTCTACTCTGATTTTAGGGTCATTGGAGATTAGTACCCTTTTCACAACACAGTTTTCTCTTAAATTCTACCCAGGTTAAATGTAGGTGCAAGTAAATGTCATAGCCTGTCTAAACATATGAATTAGACAAGCATGGGAGCCAGTGCTTTAGAAGGAATTAGCTGACTACACTAAAAGCCTTTATTTTTTATCCATGTACTTTGTCCTTCCCCCTAAGGAACACTGGGTAGATCTAACCACATCTTTGTTCAGAAATATATTTGATATGCATTGATCTAATTATTCCTTATTGATATTTAGACTACAAGACAAGATATTTTGGTTTCCACATTAAAGATACTATGACTTCTCTCTCCTTTACATGAAATACAAGAAATAAACTCCTGGTAAGAGGCATTGTTTTCAAGGCAAATAATGCAGGGAATAATGATGATGTTCTTTCAGTATTTTTTCAATGGCCTACCTTAATAATTTTCAATTATTTTGAAAATAGTCTATCAAACTGATTGTGAACCTTGAAAATTGTTAAAATATATTGGCATGTTTGATTTACTTATTCCTGGCTTCTCTAGATCCTCCAACTTCTTGGCTCTACTTTTGAGTCTCTGGTATCAGTTTCTCAACACCTTTTTAAACTCAAATAGCTGTTCTTTATTCTTGGTTTACTACACTGTGCTAAACATATTATACATATACTATATGTATGTCTTTTAACCTCGGTATAACTCTCAATTGAGGAAACTGCAGGTCAGAATGATTAAAGAACTTGCCTTGAGACCAAATAGCTAGAAAATAGCAGAGGGAAGATTTAAACATGGGATTTTCCAGACACCCTGGCCTAATGAGAATTATTAGTTCAACTTGCACCCATAAAGGACTGGGCCCTTTGACTCTGGCTCCAACCTTTAGATTAGAGAGATTTTGACTAGGGCAACCATACCTACTTGTGGGAGGTGTGTTTTAGATATAAAAAAATGCTAAAATTTAGAATAAAAACAACTACAGATAAATTCTTGCTCTGGGTAGGAGCAGAGTGGTAGCATGTGGCCTCTCAGTTGTATAGAAGAGCACCATTTCAAGAGTTTCTGCAAAAATGCAAATATAAATCCTAGAAAATAAGACTTGAGGCTTCTATGAAATATAATAACACTGGAGTGCTGTGTGCTTGTGTTTGTGAGAGAGAGAGAGCGAGAGAGAGAGAGGAAAAGTGTAAGAGAAAATGAGTATCTGGAGCTCACAGCTGAGTCCAGACACATTAGAATGTTAAACAAATGAAATCCAATGAAATGAATGCTAATTTTTTATTAATGTTTTCCATTGATTTTATGGGCAGCTGATAGTGGTTTTATGTCCTTTCATCAAAAAGAAAATGGAGCTTATTTAAATGTTTTAATTGTTGGGGTGAGAAAGATTTGCTTTTATCAGATCAATATTGCCTTGGCTAAATATCAATTAAAATGACAAGGCTTCTACAACTGAATGAAAGAAGTTTAATTAAATTCCATTCTCTAGTTTCATAATGAGAAAAAGATCAGTGTTTGTTATATTTTTGAAATGCACATGGATTGTAACTTAGAAACCAAAAGTATAAGTGTTAAGAAAAATAATTTTTACATTGAGGCACAAAATGAAAAATAGAGGATGATGTTTTCAAATTCCTATTCTACATATTTCTAAGAATATTTTCATCATTTACTTCTGCTTTATCTTAAAAAAACTAAAAATTCAAGTAGTTATTTGTTGTATTGTTAGAACTAATTGGAAATTTGGTTTATCTATGAATAACCTTATCAATGGAAATTCTATTGTCAGTACCCAATGCCTTCTTTCAGGTCTCAATCGATTATCTGGAAGACTATTTAGATCCTTATTCATTGACTTGTTGTCAGTGTCACATCCTCTTCATTCTTAATAATGATAACAAATGAGATATTTTAGAATTCAAATATTTTCCAATAACTTCCAGTCCCTTTATAAGTCTTCTATGATGCAACTCAGTTGTTCCTTAATAGTAAAGGCAAAACCCTTTTTAATCTGCCTTTTGTCCCTTGTCCTAGATGTTCCACACAGAACTAACTTTAGTTCCCTGAAAATACTTGTTTTGTTCTTATTTGCAGTTGCCTATGTTACTCTGTTTCTCTGCTGAAATGCCAAATTCTCATCACATTTGTCTGGCAAAATATTATTATTCATTCATCAGGAGACAGCTCAAACATCATCTCATTTTTTAACTTATTTCCATACTTTGCCTACTTTCACCTTCTTCTGTCCAAAGTTAGTAACTAATCCTCTGTTATTCTTGTGCATCACATTTTATATCATAAAACGTATTATGCCATATTGTGATGATCTGTTTATGCATTTGTTTCCATCACCGAAATTCAAATTCAGTAATGTATAGTATTCAATAGTACACTTGTATTCATCTTTCTATCACTTATGACAAACTTAGAGCTTAGTATATAGTAGACAATAGCTGCTTACTGAACAAATGAGACTTTACTATTATTTTAAAGCCTACTTTATTCAAGGTAGTAAAGGTATTAAGGTAGTAAACTGCATTAAAGAGGGAAAAAGCAGTAAGTACCATTGTCCTACTAATGGATGATTTGTTTTGCAAGATATAAATATTTGAATTCAAATGTGAGTGTGGTGAGGATGAAGCAAGGTAGCAAAATTCCACATAAATTGCTAAAAATTAAAAAAACAAAGTCAAGCAGGTATTTTTAACATTAGGAAGGGAGAGCCCTTCAAGCAAGGTATCGAACATTTCAACCTTCATTCTGCAAACTTCAACATTTCTGATCATTTGGCCTAGCACTTCAATCATTCCAATTTTCTGATATGTTGTCTATTCTAGTTTCATTGGCTTTACACACTAAGCCAAGAAATTAGAATGGCAAATAATAGGTCCACAATCTGAAATTAATATTATCCTGTTGCCAGTAGCAAAACAATGATAACGATGACAAATCTATGTTCCTCCATGCTAAATACCTATTAAAATAAATAATTCAGTGAAAATCATATTTGGACTCAGTTCTACAACATGCACCATTTTTCCCCATTTTTATAGAGTTGCATGAAAGAAAAAGATTTTTTTCTCCAATATTACTCTCACTCCAAATTACTAAGTAGTTTTCTCTATCTATACACATTACTCTTCAAATCAATATTTTTATTTGTTTTAATTCCTTTGGAAATGGCAAAGTCAGTGTATCATTTTAATTCACTGAGAATTCTCTGAGTTTTAAGTGTTTACCTTATTTCATTTAAGATCATTAAATCCATTCATTCAGGGGATTTTGTTTCTTTTGCCTATTTTAGTAGTTAACATTAATAATCTTTGCAATAAATTTTCCTAAGTTTTTACCACATGTAAGGCTTTATTTTTTTTAATTTATTTTATTATGTTATGTTAATCACCATACATTACATCATTTGTTTTTTTATTCTTTATTGTTATGTTAATCACCATATTTTACATCATTAGTTTTTGATGTAGTGTTCCATGATTCATTGTTTGTGCATAGCACCCAGGGCTCCATTCAGTACGTGCCCTCTTTAATACCCATCACCAGGCTAACCCATCCCCCCACCCCCTGCCCCTCTAGAACACTCAGTTTGTTTCTCAGAGTCCAGAGTCTCTAATGGTTCGTCTCCCCCCACCGTTTCCCCCCCTTCATTTCTCCCTTCCTACTACCTTCTTTTTTTTTTTTAACATATAATGTATTATTTGTTTCAGAGGTACAGGTCTGTGATTCAACAGTCTTACATGTAAGGCTTTATAGAAACATAAAGTTGATGATAATTTTTTTTAATTTTATTTTATTATGTTATGTTACATTAATCACCATACATTACATCATTAGTTTTTGATGCAGTGTTCCATGATTTATTGTTTGTGTATAACACCCAGTGCTCCATTCAGTATGTGCCCTCTTTAATCACCAGGCTAACCCATCCTCCCACCCCTCTCCCCTCTAGAACCCTCAGTTTGTTTCTCAGAGTCCATAGTCTCTCATGATTCATCTCCCCCTCTGATTTCCCCCCTTCATTTTCCCTTCGTGCTATCTTCTTCTTCTTCTTTTTTTAATATATAATGTATTATTTGTTTCAGAGGTAGAAGTCTGTGATTCATCAGTCTCACACAATTCACAGCACCCACCAAACAATAATTTCTACCCTGTCATATTAAAATTTAACACTTGCAAAACAGATAAATTAATATTCATTTTCCAGGAAAATAAACAAGAATGTCAAATTTCATTTGTTAAAAAGAAATCCAAAGGCCCAAAATAGTGTCACTTAGACCAAACTCCCAAACTGGGGTTTAATATCTAACCTAATGGCAGTTTCAGTCTCTCCCTAAAAACATAGTCTTAAGAGATCAGTTGGGAATTTTTTGATCATTGACAAATGATCATGTCTACCACAAGGACCCTCTCCATCCCCCAAAGGAAGATGAGGAAATCTACATTGTAAGACCCTTTGCAGAGCTCCTGGGTGGCTCAGGGGTTAGGCTTCTGCCTTTGGCCCAGGTCATGTTCCCGGATTCTTGAGATAGAGCCCTGTGAATCATTTAATAAAATCAATTAGATCTTTAAAATTTATTTGGTTGGATTTTTGTTATTTGACACATTTTACTATAGAAATTTTCCTTGGACAATATGTTACATTCTATCCAACTAAAAATAATTTCTTCGCTTATTAAGTAGGTTATGAAATTTGAAAAATTAGGAAAAAAATAATAGAGAAGGTTTCTAAAGCTATAGCTTTAGGAATACATTCCCTAAGAACTTCTAAACTTTTAAACACTTTATAAAGATAGGTTTCTCCAAACTATATGGCATTAAATAAAATTCATCATCTTTAAGCAGGATCAAAGTGAAGTACGCCAAATTTTATCTTCTTTTATTTCTGCTTTTGCTTTGGAATTTCCTCTGCTCCATTGCCCAGTGAATTCTCACCATTGCTCCCAAAATATAGCATCTCACAAAATCATCCATTCAATAGTGGCCAAACTTGTCTAACTCCGTGTTTCTCGTAGTACTTCTGTTTACAGATTACATATTATAGATGGTTTTATCTTAATTTATCTTAAAATTACATTTAATCAATTTCAATAAAATAAGATATTTAAATATAAAACAAGATAACAAGATATTTAAAAAGTTGAACAATGTCCAAATAAATTTTGTCTATAAATTATTTAACTATACTTAGGAAGATAAGCAGGAATAATTAAATAATATCTTCATATGTGAAACTTGGAATAATCATTTTTTGTCCATTGTTAGAGAAATAGATATTATCTAAGCAAGAGTTATGCTATTTTAAAATTGGAGACTGTAGTTAGAGTATATTTTTATTTAAATATATGGCTGATAGTTATGCCTTACAATTCCTGCATTCTCAAAGAGAAGATTCAATATGAATCTACCAGCAAAAGAAAATCAGAGCCATAAACAGAATATTAAATAAGGGATAAATATACATTGATTAGGTGATTTAGTTTATTCTGTTTACCTCAAATATGTGGAGACTTATTGCTTTGGATAAGAACTAAGGTAGAATTTGGCTACTTTTCATAAGGTAAGTGACAAAATAATATTCTCTTTTTTTTGGCGGGGGGGACGGTATATGCTATGGTGAGTGCTGTGAATTGTGTAAGACTGTTGAATCACAGACCTGTACCTCTGAAACAAATAATACATTATATGTTTAAAAAAAAAGAAGAAGAAGATAGTAGGAAGGGAGAAATGAAGGGGGGAAATCAGAGGGGGAGACGAACCATGAGAGACGATGGACTCTAAGAAACAAACTGAGGGTTCTAGAGGGGAGGGCGATGGGGGGATGGGTTAGCCTGGTGATGGGTATTAAAGAGGACACGTTCTGCATGGAGCACTGGGTGTTATATGAAAACAATGGATCATGGAACACTATATCAAAAACTAATGGTGTAATGTATGGTGATTAACATAACATAATAAAAAAATAATAATATTATCTTTTCTCCTTTTTCCCTTAAAGGAAGATTTTTAAATCATCCTTATATTTGTACAATTTCCCTAGATGTTTGAGTGTAATGTGTCAATATGTCCTTATCAAAATTAATTTCCTGGAAAAAATAGATAATATCTTCAAAACAAACTACGTTGTACCACACACAACATATTTATATAAATTATTAAGTAGGTATATTAGTGTGAGATTTATGAACTTCGTTTTTGATTATAAATAAGATTTGCAGACAGTAGGGGCACCTGGGTGGCTCAGCCGTTAAGCATCTGCCTTCGGCTCAGGTCATGATCCCAGTGTCCTGGGATCAAGCCCTGCATTGGGTTCCCTGCTCAGCAGGAAGCCTGCTTCTCCCGCTCCCACTCCCCCTGCTTGTGTTCCCTTTCTCGCTGTGTCTCTCTCTGTTAAATAAATAAATAAAATCTTAAAAAAAAAAAGATTTGCAGACAGTAAAGTTTAATTGACACACATAATTATTGACCATTAGACGTCATGCAGCTTTTCAGAAACTTACTCCTCTGTTCCTATTGATAAAGGTAAGAAACTGAGATGTAAGGTAGCATCAGCCATTATGCTTATTAGTGATGGTGTTACATGGAAAAATCTCACATGGGAAATAGAACAGAAGATACATAAAGCCACGTTATATATCTGCCTGTCCCGAAAATTATTTCCTAATTTTCCAAATCCAAACTATTAACATATGTTTCCACGGGGCTTCTTAAGATTATAGGACCTTTTACTGATTTAATAGTAGTTAAGGATCACATGAGTTCATGTATTTTATGTAATCAAACTCAGAGATTCCAATAAAGTCCATTATGGGATGGAGAGAAAGGAGATATAATACGTGAACCCATACATCCCTCTGTCCTTTGTAACACATTTCACTTTCAGAAATATTGATTCAGAAGCAACAGTAAAGTAGTTCTGTGCAAGAAAATAACTATAAGCCACTACTATTACTCTCAACTACCTCAAATCTGTATGAACAAATGCATAAACAATTTTAAGTAATAGAAATCAATTTGACATTATTTTTTTTAGTTAAAAGAGGGGCTCCAAATTATAGCAGAATGGAACTTGGTTGTATCTTAACAGAATGCCAAATAATTGGTATAAACTTCACTTGATATTCATTTATGGTACTGCCATTCATATACATGTACAAGATATGACAAACTGCAAGAAAGAAAAGAAGGGAAAAAAAACAAAGAAGAGAATTATAAGGAATGCTTTTTTTTCCAGAAATAGGGAGGTTAATTATGCTAAAACTTTGGAAGAAACTTTATAGAAGATGTTAAATGTAAGCTGTGCTTGATGAATCAGTAAATTTAGAGAAGAAATGATGGAATGAAATATTCCTAGAAGATGATAACTCAATAATAATATTATCATAATAATGATCATAATAATCAAAACAGTAAAACAATTTTTAAAGTTTATTCCAAGTTTTATACTAAGGGTTTTATGTAGATTGCTTTATTTATTTATTACAAAATCCCTCTGAGCAGATTCTACTTTATCTATTTTAAAAAAGAGGAAACAGGCTTGGAGATAAAGCACCCTTCTTAAAACTGTAGAATTAAGAACTGCCAGAGGCAAAAGTCATATCAAGGTGCTCAGCTTAAGAGAAAATATTGAGGATTAGAAATGTCATGATGAATCTCAGGGACCATGTGATCATCAGTGGGTTTTAAACGTATGGTTCACACTGGAAATAAATCTTAGTTTTAGATAAATCAAGAGATTTTGGACTAGGAGGAGTACCCAAGATGGTATCCCTAAAGAAGATTTGGGTAGATGGAGTGCCCTGTTATTGATGGAGGGGTGTTGCAGATCAACTTTGTATTATTATAACTTGGACTAGGAAGGTTCTACAGTATGAGGGTTTGTAGTTTTGGAGTCCTACCTCAAAAAGATTGCATTGAGCAATTTCTGCTACAAATAAATGTGCCATAATTAAATTATATACTTTAGAGGGGCCACTCCAGATATAGCTATGTACAGAATTATATCAAATTCAAATATACCTACCACCTTACCTATGAAGGGGAGCAGAATATATCACCCCAAAATATGTCTCTTTGGCATAAGGATTATGGTGAGCTGGTTGTTTCTAAGAAACTGCAGACAGGAAAATCTCTGAAAGTAGAAGCTACCCTTCTGACAGAGGAATTTACATTTATAAGAGAAATTACCATTTATAAGGGTGTCTCCATGTCTGTATGTGGAAGACCAGGATCATTAAATCTCTATATACTCTTCTCATTGGAGAAGGCAACTAACTCAATTCTGCAAAACCATACCCTTGTTTACTGTGTTTTGCCTGAAAATCTTCCATAACTGGCTTCCTTCCCCCTAACCCAACATCACCTTTTGTCTTTAACTGGAAATGATATTTAAGGTAGTAGCTTGGGCCATTTTTGGAGTTTCTGTTTTCCTGTATATCTCCCACGTAGCTTTGACAATTTAAAAAAAAAGGGGGGGTGCTATTTCAATGAACTCGTTTGGACTTTAAAGACAAATTCAGCTTGAATACTTCTAAATGCCTGCATAATTCAGTTCAATTAAGAGTAAAAAAAAGAACTACTGCCTACTTTTGAAGAGTTTGAAATTTCTAGTCAGTGATATTATACTTGCATACCATTTGTAGTTTCCCAGGTGACATCAATGATAAGACTATGCATATGGAGTTAGATTTTTAATGTTGATTTTTAGCTGTGTATTTATTTTTTTAAAAATATGCCAAATTTTGAGACAAAGTGTAGTTATTCAGAAACATATAAATGAAGAGATAAAACAATTTACATTTGATTATGAGATTATAGACTTAGAAAATCCAAGAGGCATTTTACATTCAAAAAATTACTATGTTGATTTTATCCTTTTTATTTTTAGGAACAGAAAAATATTATATATTCTTCATAAACACAAAGCTCTAAAGCTTTCAAAAAAGGGCATTGGATATATGTAAAGAGTACTGTATATATTTAATTGGTCACAAAACAAAATATGAGTAAATGGAAATCCATTCCATTCTCTCAAGTTTCTTTGTTAAAAATACTGGGAATATAAAGACATGGTGATCCCTTTAAAAAAAAATACATGTATATATATATAGCAATTCACGCATACACTCAAACACATGCACATGCATGCACATATACAGGCAAATTAAATGCTTGTGAAGAATAAATTAATAAATTGTCAAGAAAATCTAGATTCTGTATTTGCAATAAAGGAACTCCAGATGCTACAAAAAGATAGACACTTTTTATTATATAGAAACTTAAATAATTTTCATTATGAAGAATGCCAACATTAAAGTCAATAGGAAAGTGATATATCTAGAAAATATTTTCAGGTACTAGACAAAGGATTAATATTTATATTATATAAAAAAGACTTATGAATTGAAAAGAAAAAAGTACAAAATGATCAAAGTTTCTGAATAAACAGTTTAAGAGCAACAAATCCAGTACCAAAAATACATGAAATGATGTTCAAGTTCACTAGTAGCCTAGAAAATGGAAGTTATAATAATAAAGAGATATTATTTTATACCACATTAGTCTGGAAGAAATAAACAAAAACTATAACATGCATTATTTTTGAAATGGAGAGTATAGGATACTCTCATTCAAAGTTACTAGAAATATGAAATGTTATAATAATTCAAAAGCAATTTTAGAAATCTCTATTAAATTTTAGAATGTAAATAATGCACACAAACACACAAGAGACACATATGTTCCTTTCAGCCAAGACTCAATAGTTTTAATCCTTGGAATCTTTACTCTGGAAATAAAAGCACAAACGTTCAGAGAGATAACATGTTGAAATAATGCCCATCAGTGTTTCTACATGTGACTTCTCTGTGCCAAATAGTAGTAAGAAGTTAATTAGAGCCACACCAGCTCATCACAACAGGAAAGTATCACTGAATAATCAAAACACAAGGTGTAATTAGTTCTCAATTTTTTTTTTTAGATTTATTTATTTATTTATTTAACAGAGATAGAGAGAAAGCACAAGTAGGCAGAGCAGCAGACAGAGGTAGAGGGAGAAGCAGGCTCTCCGCCAAGCAGGGAGCCACATGTGGGGCTCGATCCCAGGACCCTGGGATCACGACCTGAGCCGAAGGCAGCTGCTTAACCGATTGAGCCACCCAGGCACCCCTAGTTCTCAATTTTTAAGCAAAATAAATGTTCATGTTCCAAAACCTAGCATATATACATGTATATATATATTTATAAATATATATATATCAGTATTTATGTATAAATGTACCATATATATGTAAGATTTTAGAAGCACATAGGCAGAGGAAAAATATTAGATTATTAACATGGAAAAGAAGGGGCATGCACACAAAAAAGCATAGATATGATTATATTTATTATATTCTTGAAAACATATGTATGGGTATATAATTTGTATTTACATAGCAAATTCAATAATGCAAACCCAGTAACTTAATATATATATATATAATGTATACACATGCAACAATATATGCATGGACTTATGTAATAACAAATGTACACTCGCTCATACTATTTATTATGTTAAATTATTTTAGAAAACAATTATTCTATCATAAATTGGAAAATCTATACTTTTCCTCAATCTTTTCTTCTGTTATTATATTACTCACTAACCATCAATATTTAATTCCTGAACATAGAGATATTATTTTTTTTTGAAAACAATAGTTAGTATCTATTTGGATATGGTTCATTTTAAAATCTGAAATCCAGATGGGAGCTGCTTTTGGTGTCTAGAAAAAACATTTCATATGTGGGTGTCTATTCTCTTTTCCAAATCGTAACTTTATCTACTGTCTACATAGTAAAATTTAAATTCATGTCCAAATTATCTTACCTTTTTCTTTGTAATTCAAACTAGCAAAAACAAAGTACAAAAAAGCCTGGATACAAATTTTGATATCCTATTTAGCAATGCATTACATTACCCTTATAATAAGTAAGTTTATTATGTCTAGTTAAATTCTCTCCAACTGAATTATTTTCTGTATGTTTAGGGATGGAATGATTTTTTATCAATTTAAAAATTCCTTACTTATGTAATTGAATAGACTAGATATAAAATGCTCATTCATAAATAAAAACAAATAAGTGATCTGCAATATGATGTTGTACATACTATACTATAAATAATAAGTAATACCAGATTAAATAACAAAGTGATAAGGATGTAATCTGTTGTTTGAGTCATCTGAACATAAGTAAACACAAGAAGTTTAAAATTGCATTCCCTTGACTTTAGTTCCAACATGTAGTGAGAATTTCAGGTTTAGATGTTCAGGAGGAGAAAGACATTATGGTATAGCAAAAAGAACATGGGATTTAATCTTGGTAAGTTTCTATTCCATCTATGGGGGAGCTTCCGTGAGTTAACCTCTCATGTCTCCCAAGCGTAAAACAGGAATGATACCTCTTTTAAATGCTTGATAAAAAAATGAGGTCATGTGTCTGGTGATTACTTTGCACATAATATAGCACTACAGGGAACTATGATTATGATTTTCAAATCTTTTTGTTTATATTTTCCCAAAACAACTGAATTCTCCATTATTTCACAACACTTCTTAAAACTCTTCTCCTTTGGTTATTTATGTATACTATCCATATGAAGACATATATAGTTAAGATGATAATTAGAAGACAGCCTTCATGTAACTCCCCTTAGGGTCAGATGAGTAAAATTATTCAATTACTTACCTGATATCTAAACTTAACCAAGACAGAATCTGAAAATAATAACCACCTTAATATGAGAAATAAGCATATAACATAATTATTTCTTTAGCTCATTAAAAATTTAATGAAAATCCATAATGTCCTTTAAATTGGCCACTTCCATCCCTGTAAAGTGCTCTCATCTTGAAATTAATAGCTCTTTTTAACATATGTGTTTAGGAATTGGTAATTTGGCAAACTAGTAAAAAAAAGCATTATTTTTTTAACGATTTTATTTAATTATTTGAGAGAGACAGAGCACAACTGGGGGGAAAAGGACAGAGGGAGAAGCGGACTCCCTGTTGAGCAGAGATCCCTAAGGGGCTCGATCCCAGAACTTTGGGATCATGACCAGAGCCAAAGGCAGATGTTTAACTGAATGAGCCACCCAGAGGCCCCCCCAAAAAGCATTATTTTTTAAATACAGTTTGTGGGCACATCTTTATTCTCCATTTGTATACAATTAAGTTGTGCAACTTGGAGCAATTCTCTTAACCTGATAGGTCACTTCATATCTAAAATGGAATTATATCTGTTGTCTTGCTTAATAAATATGACATACTTTTCTGAGTAAATATTTGTGAAAATGCTCTGAAAACAAGAGTTATTATTTCAAAATCTAATAGAGAATAAAATACATTTGTCAAATTCTCTCACATCTTGCTCTTACTACCTTTTTTCTAAACCTAATGCACTTTTTATGAGTATTAGTCTCTGAGAATAATTCAGGCCAGGGTTTGAATCTGGCTCTGCCATTTAATATCTGAGTGACTTTGGGGATTTAGCTTGATGTTTTAGAGTAAATGTCTTCACAAGTGTAATAGAGATATTGATACTCTGCTTCATAGGGTTGCTGCTATGAACAGTAAATTAGATAACATGAGTAAAGTATCCGATTGCCTAGTAGACAGTAAATATTCATCAATTTTTTAAATCAATATCCTCCTCATCACTATCATAGTGTCATTATCCTTTTCACTCAAAATACTTAAAATATCTACTTCCTTAAATTTTCATTGGTAATGCACACATTATACTTTTTAAGTTATCATTTTTATGTAGCATTTTATTATAATAACATCTTCTATTATCCCCTGAAATTTATGAAATAATTGCAATTAAAATAACTGAAAGATTTTGCAGTCCAGTAGCCATCTGTAGACAAATGAAACATAACCATATGTGTGTGTGCATATATATGTGTATATAAAATTTGTTCTCTCGAACAATGCTGAACTCAAGTATAATAGCTCTTCATTCTTAATAGCTTCATAGATGGCTTTTGGCAGTTCTATCAAACATAGCTGCAGGGATCTTTCAATTTCAAAAGAACACTCATTTCTCTAAGAAATTGTACTGCAAAAACAGAGAAAGCCTTTATTTATAAAAATCTAAAGTTTTGACATTTGTATACATTATAGTCTAAGTATCCATATACGTGTAACAAACACACCTAAGCTATAGATAATTTGTCTCTTAATGTCCACATTGGTTAAGAAGCCTAGTAAAACCAGCTCTTTGTAACATTTTTTGTTTGTTTTTTAGCATAAATTAAGGAAATACTGAGTATGTTTCCTAATTGTAAATGTTCTTCAAAAAATTTGTAAAAGAAGAAAATACTGCCTGGTATTCATGCATACAAGAATTTCTAGCCTACTGACAATTACTTTTTATTTCAAAAATCCTACATAGATTTACCCAATTAAAATTTCTGGGTGTCATGAGATTTCTTAATCTTCAGGAATAACTGTTGTTGAAGTATGCCAGCAATTTACTTAACCACATCAGAAAAATGAAACAACCACCAACAGATATCACAGATAAACAAAAATTATAGTGGCCCTATTCTTATTTTGTACAAATGTACAACTCTTGGATGCATACTTATTATGTAGACTTTGGGTTGGCAACTAGCACTTGATTATTTATGGACTAACAAAAGGATATACATTTTTGCTAAGATCTGTTAATTAACTTTCTGAATATTTATTTGAAGTTTTTAAATTCATATGGCAAAAAGCTAGTTATTTTAAATTCACATAAACTTTTCTCCTCATACATGTGCCTCTATTTCATTTATGTAATTTATTAGTTGAACACATTAGTCAAATATTACTAGTCACTCTAAAATTTGAAACAGAATTTATATTGAGTAAAAACTTGCTTCAATTTGTGCACAGTAAACATTAATTCGAAATAACTACAGTAACTGTCCTTTTAAAAAGAATTTTAATTTAATTTTATTTTTGTTCACCTAAAATACAATCATATATGGTCAATTACTCTTTATCAACTGTTTCATTTTATGGCTGCATTTTTAAAAAATAAGTGCCCTCAAATCTTTTGACTTACTTCAGGAATTAATATTTACTGCACTATTGACCTAATAAATGTTCAATGTTCAATTCTACCCAAGTGATAGATGAAAGACTCTCCCTATATACTTTGATAAAAATAATATATATTATAGAAATAATTTATTAACAAATATTGTCCTTACTCCCTTATTTTTTTGGTTGGTTCCGTATATTTTTTCCGCATAATGTTACACTGAAAAACTTCATTAAGAAAACATCAACTTGTTCAAAATCGTACATTACTCAAAGAAATAGAATTCCTTGCCAAATTGAATGCTTTATTTTTCTTTGACAGAAATATTAGGGTCTCTGCATCCTTCTTACATAATTATTTTCTAGGCTCATCTTTTATTAACTACATTTTACTGTTTGTTAATATTGGGTTAATGTGAGAAATATTTATCAGGTCAATAATAGTCATTGAGCAAATTTATAGTTAAACTAAAGCATACACTCTTATAGAAATGTACTGCTTTAGTCTGTACCTTATACATATTGAAATTAATTATGCTCTGAGATGATTTTGTAGTTGTTGTTTTCAGGAAACTAAGATTACTAAAATAGCAACAGGAAAATTGTCTATTCGAAGCATCTACTTAACAATTTGACTCTAGTAATAAGGAATCTGGAACAACATAGTTTATATTAGTTATAAGGAATCTGGAACGATATGGTTTATATTATTGCTTCTACTACTGCTTTTAGAAATAGCAGAGAATAAGATCACTAGAGTCTATCAAAGGAATAGCTTCAGCTTATGTAAAATTTTACCATTGAAAAAATTACTTTCTCATTCTTTATTTTTTCAAATTAGTTACAAACAAAAGGAAGAAATTATATCTCTCATAATAAATAATTCTCAGTTGAGTTCCAATTATGTATTTGGGCAGGACTTTATACTTAAGTTCACCGAATTCACCCCATTCCACCAAAATAATATGTCACTGAGTATTCATGCTATTAATGTGTGTGTATATATGCAAGAATATGCTTATAATTTTTTACCTCTCTTGAATACCTTATCCATTCCTTTTTTAAAAATATTTTTTATTATGTTATGTTAATCACCATACATTACAGCATTAGTTTTTGATGTAGTGTTCCATGATTCACTGCGTATAACACCCAGTGCTCCATGCAGAACGTGCCCTCCTTAATACCCATCACCAGGCTAACCCATCCCCCCACCCCCTCCCCTCTAGAATCCTCAGTTTGTTTCTCAGAGTCCATAGTCTCATGGTTTGTCTCCCCCTCCGATTACCCCTTCATTTTTCCCTTCCTACTATCTTCTTTTTTTATCCATTCTTTTTTTTAAAGATTTTATTTATTTAATTATTTATTTGAGAGAGAGAGAGAGATTGTGAGAGAGAGCATGAGCAGGGAGGAGAGGGAAAGCAGCCTTCCCAGGAGCAGGGAACTTGACATAGGGCTCAATCCCATAACTCTGGGATCATGACCTGATCCAAAGGCATATACTGAATAGACTGAGCTAACCAGGTGCTCCCCCCTTTCTTTAAGATTTTATTTATTTATTTATTTACCTTATCCTTTCCTTTCAAACACATCTCTGTAGTATAAATTCCTCCATTAAGTCATCTTCAACTAACACAGCATATGAAAATTCTTTCCTCATTATGATTTCATACAGCAATTTTTGAATATTAATATTAGTCATTATTCTTTAAACTAAGAATATGTCATGATGTTTTATTGTAACATGTTAACAAATGAAGGAAAAGTTAAGCAAAATCACAGATATTCACAATATATGATGCCTATGAATGCCTGTGGTCTATGGATGTTATTACACATATATAATATGTATAATATGCTTGTCTTAATAAATTTTCATAGCTGATATTGTGGCATCTACAGATGAATTATATTTAATGACTTTTAGCAAAGTTGTTGGATGTAAACTAAATACATAAAATCAATTATATTTATAAAGACCAGGTACAAGGAATGTGAAAAAGTAATATAAAACTACCAATTATATTTATAATAAAAATTATAAAGGAAATCAGGAATATATCTATTAGAGAATGTACAATCAAAATAAATGGAGAGAAAAGTCATGTTCAAGAACCGGAAGATTCAATAATCTGAAAGTGACAATCTCAAATTGACCCATAGAATAATAAAATTAAATGAAAAAATCTTAACAGGAGGAATTTGACAACGTAATACTGAAATGCATATGAAAGTAAAAAGGACCAAAAAAATTTTTTAAAGAGTCAGTAAGTCTATATGGTATTAACATGGGGATGGATAAATAAACTGATGGAATATATAAGGGAACTCATAAACAAAACTCTAGTAAAATATGAAGTCAAACAAGAATATTTAAAAGAGAATTTTTTATTAGGATAGAAAAGTTTTAATCAACAAGATGCAAAATGTGGATATCACAAAGGAAAATATTAATTCTACTATGTTATAATTTAGAGAAATTATTTGCAGTACACCTATCCCTATATCTTCCAGTTAGTGCACCCCAGAGATAATAAGCAATTTGTCCTAAATAGTACCATTATGTATTCAGTATATGAGCTATGATTAGAACTCAAGCTAACTGACTCTATTATGAACTCAAGATAACTGACTCTAACACACTATCTTCCATACGTAACAGTTTTAACTGAAAGACAAATGTGAGTCCTTATGAAACAACAGCAATGATCTTACATAAACACATCAGAATTAAAACAAATAAACAAACATGAATTTTTAAAAAATCAAAAATCTTACACTTCCTTAGATTTTTAATATAGTTATATCTGGTTTTTGTGGAATAAACATTTGTCAAACCTATATAAAGTGACTTTCCCCTGTGCTACTTTAAATTTATCAATCAATTAAGAATTTATTACTCGAAAGCATTTTTAAGATTTAATATTCTTTATGTATTTCCTGGTATTGTGTTGGGTATTGGACATTAATCAACATCGAAATGAATTTGTAATGTCAAGTTGTGACACACTATTCCAATGTTAAAGGAAGGATCTTCTTCCAAAGCAATCTTTGCTAAGTACAAAGGTCTACATTGTAGGCAGTATAGAAACAAGTTAGTTAATCATTGCAACACAGGAGACATCACTACTTAGAGCTTCATCACCTAATCACTGTATTTATGCCAAGATGATGCCAATATGTCTATTCAATTGGGTATCACAAAAATGCTTGTGATGCATTCATTGAGAACCAACTAACAATTCCAGTGGATTCTATCTCCAAATTCTTCAACCATAGAGAATAGAAATCAATGTTTTACTCTATCATATGATTAACTCAAAAATAACTCTTCTCAGGATGCCATATCTTTTATTATCTGTCTAAATCAAGTGACAGTGAGTGAGAAAAGACCCATATTTGTGACTTAGTATTTAGGGAGATATAATTGATACTGAATATGCTTGCAATGTTCTTTTACCAATACTAGAAGGAATTGTTATCTCTAAAATTTGAACAGAGAGTACTGTGTCATAGTAGGTAAGAGTGTGAATTCTCCTACCTGGGTTTAAATCCTAGGTTCCCATACTTTAAATGTAAGGTATTGGGAAAATTTTGGCTTCAGTTTCCTCATCTGTAAAAAAGGTAAATATGAAAATCTCTACATCAGAGAATATTGTGAATTTTGAATAGCTCATTCTTTTTGAAGGATGTATAATTTGTGCCCAAAAGTTGCTATAATAGTTATATGTATTAAATCTATGAGCACTCTTTCTGGTTATTAAATTTTACCTTTTTTGCCAAAATATATTTATTTATTTCTGATCAGACTTATTGAATACCTACATGTCAGATACAGTAGTAGACACTTATACCTCCCAGCAAGGTCTTGCCACATCAGTTTTTAGATCAGTGAAATGTAGCAGGACATAGTAAGACTGCGTGCTCTTATTTGAAGGGAAGGAAGGATAGGAATTAGCATTAATTATGTATTTACGTTTATGATATATCAAACTTTAGAGTAGATTCTTTAGATGCACTGTGTTGTTTACTCCTCCCCCCCAAAAAAAACAATTTTACAAATGAAGAAATGAAGCCAGAAAGTTGAATCAAATTAAATCTCTATACAAATGGTGTCAAAACACATACCTCAGTTTTCTAATCTCTTGTTCTTTTATGTTACACTTGTGTCTTTTCTCTACTTTTAACACCTACATGGTAATAAATGTTAATAACTCCATAAAATTATCCAAATAAGTTTTGAAATCTTTTCTATGTTATAGAGGATGGCCAGGCACATAAAAAATTTATATAAATATTTCACTACACTATTAAGGTCTTTTATCTTCATTTTCTGACTTTTCACTTTTCAGTAAAGATATAGATTTCTATCAAGATTAATCCTCACTGAAGTTACTATTTAAAAATTTTCCAGCCAAAAATTAAGGTTCAAATCAACAGAATATGCATTAATATTATATTGTTCATAGTTTGGCTTTAATTCTAAATCTTTGCTTTATATTTTTTTAATTGTTTGTGTTATATACATAGAGAGACTAGTCTATGATTAGCTATTATCTTTGTTTTTGTCAAATATTGCTTTTGTTGCTGTGATACTTAACTTCATAATCTGAATATTGTTTAACCTCAAAGAAGAACTAGCCAGTTTATAACATCTCAGATTGGAGTGGAATGACTTTGCTAACATTTCTACGCTAAGCCTCATTTCATAAAGATATATATATTTTTAAGTTTTTATTTAAATTCCAGTTAGTTAACACACAGTGTAATATTAGTTTCAGGTGTATCACTTACTGATTCAACATGTACATACAACACCCAGTGCTCATCATAAAGATATTTTTTAAATACAGAGATTTCATACTTGAGTTTACCATTTGGCAGCTGCTAGAATATACTACCATAATCATCCTGCACATGGCCTTTGGAAGCACTTATAGGGACAATCATCTCTTCGATTTTGATATTACGGCAGCATCCCAGGAACTTGTGACTGGTATTACTTGCACTGCAATTCTGTTTAACGGTAGCTACTGCCCCATGATAATATAAAAAGTGCCCTTCAACCATTAATTCATAACCTCTGATATTGAGGCCAACTTGATGACCGTTATTATGCCAATTCTCCAAGGACCTGCTGGCTTACAGCCACTGCCTCACTGCCATTGCCAGTTATTATATAATTAAATGAAATAATGTGTAGGTAGTGTATTCAGATCACTTTAAAATTTATAATGATGATGAAAAACTCTTGTTCTTGTAGCATTGTCTGCTTTGGCTAACAGTACAAAATATGTTCATGGGATAACAACCACCTTCCCAGTTAAATTGGTGATGTGAAGATATGGTCCTAGATCTCATATATCTTAATAGGTGGAATCAAGTAAATTAATACTTAACTCCATTGGTGGAACTTCATGCACAAATAATTCGGGCTTGACTAATCAGGTTTATAATTATAAGGTAACATAAGCTCCCATCAGTTGGTTTAATGTCACTGAAGGTGCTATCCTGGGAGTATACAGTTCCATTCAGATCCTTTTAGATCAGTAGATTTCAACTGCGGTGATTTTGCCCTCCATAGGACACTGGGCAATGTCTGAAGACATTTTTAAATGTCATAACTTGGGAAGTTTTCTACTGGCATCTGCTGAGAACATGTTGAAGATGCTGCTAAATACCCTTCAATGTACACAACAGTCACCCACACCCACTCTAAACTAGAATTACCTGGTCCAAAATGTCAACAGTGCTAAAGGTGATACTCTTGGCCTTAGATGACAGAAACTTGAACTTCAACTAATGGCCTTCAGTGGGATATGGTCAGGGTACTGTAAAGCTGTTTTCTGGCTTCCACTGTCCATATCACATATACATGTTTGTGCAGTGAAAATAGAGAGGGACATAAGTATATAATATAGGTGCATATCTCACAAAACAAGTCTAACTACTTTCCTACTAGATTTATTTGCCTATAGACACATTCAAAGATAGACCAATAATAAAATTATTTTTAATAATTTTACATACTTTTAATGTAAGCATATGTGTGAAGCAATAAGAATTTGCTTGTTAAGCAGTTTGAAAGTGATGCCAGATTTTGCATATGCCTCTCTATTAAAATTATAGGCAAAATAATATTATTTTTGATCATTAATTTTGTACATATATTATTATTAAAAGAAGATTTTAATGAAAGTTACCCAGGAGTCTGATTTCAGATTCACAAGTAATCACTCATTCAATACAGCCAAATGTTACTTCAGTGCCCAACACTGTTCTTTCATTACTCTAGAAGCCTGTGTTATGTACAAGGGAACCCACTTCATTTGAAGGGACAAAAAAGAGGCACTTGAGTGGAATTCCTTTAAGTCCTGCTGGGTTGCCAGAGGCTGTGGCTCTCAGGTTTTCATGTACTTAAGAATCACTCGAGTGTACTTTTTTTCATATTCTTGTGCCTGAGCACCAAAGAGTATGATATAGTAGGTATGAAGTGGGCATTTTAAAACCAAATGTTCTGGTGATTTCAAGCAAATGATTTCAGACTATAGTTTCAGAAATACTACCTTAAATCTGCAGTTCACTGAGTACAACTCCAAAGCTACAAGGTATTCAGTTTGGGAAAGGGTGACTAGGAAAGCATGGACATAAAAGGTCAAAAAACTTGAAGACTGTAAATAATGAATTATTATTACTTTATAGCAATAATTCATTGATTCAATAAGTATTTACTACATGCCAGTTATCTACCATGGATAGTCTCAACACTAAGAATATTGTTATAAATATAACAGAAAAAATAATCTGCCCTGATGGAGTTTACTTTCCAGTGGGAGGAGCCAGAAAATGAATTACTAACATAAGGCAGAAACAATTAATAGTTGTCTTCAGATGCATACTTTAAGGTGATTTATTAGTAAGCTCTTGAAAGAAATAATTTAAAAAATTATTTCCCTTGAAATAGTTCCTTCTCTACACCCCTTTCCATAGGCCCATAATTCTACCAAATTTTAAAAACACTAATTGACACCAAATTAATGGGCCAATTTTTTACATCAAAGCAATAGAATATCTCACTTTCTAAATGATATGGTTGCCATTTGTCACATAGTATCTAGAAGTAAAAATCTTGGCAAATCCTACTGCCATGTTTTGTCATTCATTGTGAAGAACTATTGCATACATTTTATTTTGAGTGAGTTTATATCTGTGTTAAAACTCCATACATTGTCATAATTACACTTTTTGTGCTGTTTAAATAAGGTGTTGCAACCTTATAATTAATATGATTTTTTAAAGTTTTCTGATTTGAATGACAGGAATATAATGTGTGGGTATGTTTGTTTTTGTTGTTGTTCTTGTTGTTCCTCAGCTATCTAGGACACTAAATTTGGAGGATGTGAAGAGTATCCCAGTCAATAAGAGAAAAAAAGAGTGTTTGAAAAACTCGAGAATGCAAAGTTTAAATCTATATACTGCTGACTTTATTGGAGCTTTTATTATGTGATTATGAATTATGATCCTTCAAGACATGACAAAATAAACACTGTCACCAACTTTTTCAGTCATGATTTCCTTTCATAGAGTTTATAAAGGAGCATATGCTCTGAAAGAATAATTAAGAACAGAGGGAAATATGGAAAAGAATTTTTTAAAAACCTGACAAGCCAAATTAAACAAATCTATCATCTGTCTATCCACACATGTATAATTGTATGACTACATGGCCTACATTTAACTGGATGTAAAAATATTCGTCAGAACAGCAGCCTTTCTACTTTGAGTTGAGATTTTCTGATTTAGTGCTCGTATCTCAGCTTAAGAAGAAGTAATTTTCAGATTAGTTCCTAATCATTAAGTGACTTTCTTCTCCCAAAAGAGCAGGACATAGTTCTCACCATCAAAGCATCAGAAAGGATGTGTCAAAGGAAAATAATATAGTCAAAGGAAGGAGTAGTCAGAATAGAGAATGCCAAATTTTTGTTGGAAAATCTTCAAATATCAGCTGAAGTTTTGTAGGATGTATTGGAAGGAACACACATATCCAAGGAAATGAGTCACTCAAGGTGCACATAGGTATTCTATGAGCATACACATTAGTAAAGATGGAAAGTAATCTTGGGCGCCTGGGTGGCTCAGTTGGTTAAGCGACTGCCTTCGGCTCAGGTCATGATCCTGGAGTCCTGGGATCAAGTCCCACATCGGGCTCCCTGCTCAGCAGGGAGTCCGCTTCTCCCTCTGACCCTCCCCCCTCTCATGTGCTCTCTCTCTCTCATTCTCGCTCTCTCAAATAAATAAATAAAATCTTTAAAAAAAAAGAAAGTAATCTTAAAAGAAAAACAAAAGATCAAAACAAACAAAATATTCCACACTGATAGGTTTTGATTAAAAAAAAAGATATGTCATATAAAAACATCCATCAAATTTGGAATTGTGTGTATTTGTGCACTGACTTGTAGGAAAGATTTAGAGTAATTACTAATTTAAGACCATTTTAACTTATTAATTACACATTATTTTATACTGTAATATAAAAGTATTTACAATATAAAATATTGTGCAATATACTGCACAATATAAATATACTACACAATATACTGTTTTTCAGTAGTAACAAATATTAAAATTCTTACACTAACATAGTCTGACTGTTAAGGGCCAGATATTATTATGAAAGAAATCTAGACACAAATAGAACTTAGTCACCCAAGTCAAGAATTTATTGTTTTTTATCAGCCTAGTGAGGCAGAACTTAGGACCAATGTCATAATTTTAATGTTTATTATTGTTAATAACATGTATTTTATGCTTAAGTTAAATATATAAATTTTCCGTAGTTCTCATTTAATGGATTCACTTCTATCAGTTCACAAAGTATCTTGTCTTCATCAAGTTTCAATCCTCCATTTACTCATTTAAAAAATATTAAGTGTTTATTATACTCTTTCTATGTTACAATTCAAAGTGCTTGTCTAGTATCTTAACACATTTCTTGCATTTCTTTGACACTATATGGTTCTTGCAATTAGAATATCAATGTCCAGAGTTGGTAAAGCAAGGTTAACTATACCTTTCAGAACACTGTCTCAATGAGACAGTTCTGTTTAAAAATGCAATGGTGGGCATACATGAAATGTCAGTCAATTTACTTGTGGCTTAGTCACTCCAGACCCTGTTGAGAGTTTATTTTTACTGCATAAAAGGATAACAAATTTTGGTTTTTGTTACCTCATTCTCATTACTTAGAAATAGTACATGTGTGTGATGTCATACATGCATACATACAGGTAAATAATCATTACAAAAAATAACCATGAGAGACTATGGACTCTGAAAAACAAACTGAGGGTTCTAGAGGGGAGGGTGTGGGGAGATGGATATTAAAGAGGGCACGTTCTGCATGGAGCACTGGGTGTTAAACGCAAACAATGAATCATGGAACAGTACATCAAAAACTAATGATGTAATGTATGGTGATTAACATAACATAATAATAAAAATAAAATAAAATAAATTAAAATAATTAATGAGAGAAAACAGTAAATCAAAAAAAAGTCAAGCATTCTGGCATCATATTTGTGTTGGATCAGAAAAACTAACATTATAGATGAAATAATACTTATGTTAATGATCTTTAAATATTAAGAAAATGGTAGCTGTTAATGCTATTATGACTGTCCAAACATCTCTTTCTTAGTGGGAAATTCATGGTACTAGGTCACTAATTTATAATCCCATTAGATTGGGTAAATGATGGAAAAAACATCTATTAGTCTTTGAATGCTGCCAAAATTTGGGGAATATACAGAACAAAGATCCAAGGAATGTGATCATAAACCAAAAAAGGAGCAAAAGTTAACATATAAGGAAAAAAAATAATTTAAAACTGCAATAGAAATTGAAGGCATGGAGATGTGCAAGCCTCTATTTTAAGATGTGACATAAAATGAATTAGAATTCTATTTCTATAAAGTCATAATCATATCTCTATTAAATAACTCTTCTCTTAATAATGATGCATAGATAAAATATTTCTACTTTTTTTCTTCATGTCCAGACAGAAGAGAAAGCAAAAATGTTACATATTAGAAAAGAACAGGAGTGACATAATAAAGAGATTCCCAACTTCAGCTGCATCAGATTCACTTGGTAAAATTGTTAACATGTTTCTGGCTCTACCCCAGACTCTCATTCAATAGGTCTAGGGTAGTACCTGACATTTTAAATTTCTAATTTAAAAATTTTTTCTCATTTTTATTTCCAACAAGTCCCTAGATCATGCAGACACCTCTAGACACTTGAGAATCACTAATAAAATGCATGAGCATATCTTTAGAAATTTGTAGGGATGTTAATGGAAACTATTTGAAGAAAAATTATTTATTTCTCTATTTTACTATTTCTATTGGACATTGCAAAATGTCAGAGTAATGCCTTTAAGGGAGATACAAGAAGTTATAAGATACATCATTAACAATAGTCTTTCAGAATGGTTTGAATCAACATTTTTTTTCAGGAATCTATAAGACTAGGGTTGGGCATTAATTTAATTAACCACAGGAATTCAAATATATATATACATTTTATTGAGCCCATACACATGAAACTGCTTATTCACATTGCCATTAATAACATGTTACAACAATTAAAAAATACATATAAGTTGTCTTGGTCAGAGTTAGAATTGAAATCCGAAAGAATGGTAGAAGATAGGTTTATGGATCTGAAAGTTTGCAAGAAGCCATAGTTTTTCCATGATGAACTTGTAAAGGAGGAAGAAGAGGAAGGAATGGAAGGGGAGGAGAAAGAGACTTGTTTCTTCATTTACTATGTAGGCAGTCAGGTCTGAGATAGCCCTGAGAGATTCCTATATGTTGTGGGAAGTAGATAAATGTTTTCTCATATGTTCAAGAGCAGCTTGCATGTGGTACAAAGAACTCTAACTTTTGGAAGGAGCAAGGAGAATACAGACAGCGTATCATGCAGGATCAGAAAATGCCTACTCCCCTATTCCTCCTTATTTCCAATTTTCCTCTGCAAATGCTTAATTAATTTTTCTTATTCTTTTTCTTGATTTTGTCCCCAAAAACCTCAGTTTTAAAATAGTATGAAATTTAAAGACAACCCTAGGCAAAAGCTATGAGGGAAAACTCCCCCAATTTTTTTTTTTAAGAAATTTTCATCATGTAAAAGAATGGGCATTTGAAATAGTAATACAAAATGATAATTTTCATTATATGTCAATTTTATTTTGTGACCTAAGATTCATACTTGACACACCAATTTTTGTGTGCATCTGGAAAAAGAGCTATTTAGGGGCAGGGCGGAGCAAGATGGCGGAGGAGTAGGAGACCTGGATTTCGTCTGGTCTCAGGAATTCAGCTGAATAGGGATCAAACCATTCTGAACACCTATGAACTCAACAGGAGATCGAAGATAAGAATAGTAACAACACTCTGAGCAGAAAAGCGACCACTTTCTGGAAGGTAGGACGTGCGGAGAAGTGAATCCGAGGTGATATTCGGGATGATAGACGGCGGGGGTGGGGGCCTCCTTCAGCTGCTTCTGGCAAGTGATAGAGCCAAGGAGCACAAAATCGGAACTTATAGAAGTCGGCTCCGCGGAGGGACGTTGCTCCAGTGGCTAAGCGGGAGGTGGAACGCACGTGGGACAGTGTGGTCTCAGGACCCTTGGGGTCACAGAAAGACCGGGGGTGCCTGAGTGTGGCAGAGCTCCCAGGTATCGGAGCGGGGAAGCCGGCTACAGAGACGGATGCCGAGGCGCGGGCTCTCAGCTCGGGGTTTGCCATAAAACTGTGATCCGCGGCACAGTCGGGCTACTGCTCCTCCAGCAGGGACCCAACAAGCGCCAGAGCCGGGGAGCCTCCCGTTCCTCCCCTGGGAGGAATGGCACGGAAGCGCACCGCAGGGATCTGCTGGGTTTGGAGACTCCACACGGGATCGGGTGCCAGAGATAGAAACGCTCGATCACAGGCCAGGTGAGCACGCAGTGCGGCCGGAGACCGGGAAGATGGGAGTGACTGCTTTTCTCTGGGGGCGCACTGAGGAGTAGGGCCCTGAGTTCTCAGCTCCTCCGGGCGGAGATTGGGAGGCCACCATTTTCACCCTGGTCCTCCAAAGCTGTACCAAGAGCTTGCAGGGAACAAAAGCTCCTGAGAGCAAACCAGAGCAGGTTGCTTAGCCCGGACTCACAAGGGCGGGGCAATTCCGCCTCCAGTAAAGACATTTGTGAACCACGGCAACAGGCCCCTCCCCCAGAAGATCAGCATGAACAGCCAGCAAGCCAAGACCAAGTTTACCGCTCAAGGAGAACGGGAGAACTCCAGCGCTAGGGGAATACTGCACATAGAATTCATGGCTTTTTTACCATAATTCATTAGTTTTTCAAAGGTAATTTTTTAACTTTTTTTTTAATTTTTCTTTTTCCCCTTTTCAAAAAACATCTTATCAATCCCTTAAAAAAAAAAAAAACATTTTTTATTTTTCAGTTTTAGAGTCATATTTTTATCCCTTCATAGTTTTTTGGTTTTTTTTTGGCATATATATATAAGTTGTTCTCTCTTTAAAATTTTGAGATACAATTTTTTCTAACAGATCAAAATATACCCTAATCACTAGTGTATGGCTTTGTTCTAGTCTCCTGCCTAATCAAATTTTCTCCCTTTTTTTTCTTTTTTCTTTTTCTTTTTAAATCTTCTTTCTTTTTAAAAACAACTTCTTATCTTATTAAGTCCTTTTATAAAATCTTTTATAATTTTCATTTTTACAGGCATCTGCCATCCCTTCATTGTATCAACCCTTATTTTGTACATATATAAGTCTTTCTTCCTTTATAATTTTAGCAGGCACTTTCTTCTAACAGACCAAAATATGCCTAAAAGTGTGTGGCACTGATCTATGCACTACCCTGATCATATTTGATCATATTCTGGTTTTTTTTGTTTTGTTCTGTTTCTGTTTGTTTTTATCTTTTTCTTTTTCTCTTCTTTCTTTCCCTTTCTTATCCCCTGGTTTCAGGTCTTTTCTGATTTGTATACAGTATATTTGCTGGAGACGTTGTTAACTTGTTAGCATTCTGTTCTCTCATTCATTTATTCTCCTCTGGACAAAATGACAAGACGAAAAAAATAACCTCAGCAAAAAGAACAAGAGGTAGTACTGTCTGCCAGGGACCTACTCAATACGGACATTAGTACGATGTCGGACCTAGAGTTCAGAATCATGACTTTAAAGACACTAGCTGGGCTTGAAAAAAGTGTGGAAGTTATTAGAGAAATGCTTTCTGGAGAAATAAAAGAACTAAAATCTAACCAAGTCAAAATCAAAAAGGCTATTAATGAGGTGGAATCAAAAATGGGGGCACTAACTGCTAGGATAAATGAGGCAGAAGAGAGAATCAGTGATATAGAAGACCAAATGATGGAAAATAAAGAAGCTGAGAAAAAGAGAGATAAAAAACTACAGGATCACGAGGGCAGAATTCGAGAGATAAGCGATACGATAAGATGAAACAACATTAGAATAATTGGGATCCCAGAAGAAGAAGAAAGAGAGAGAGGGGCAGAAGGTATATTGGAGCAAATAATAGCAGAGAACTTCCCTAATGTGGGGAAGGAAACAAGCATCAAAATCCAGGAGGCACAGAGAACCCCTCTCAAAATCAATAAAAATAGGTCAACACCCCGACACCTAATAGTAAAACTTACGAGTCTCAGAGATAAAGAGAAAATCCTGAAAGCAGCTCGGGAGACGAGATATGTAACCTACAATGGTAGAAACATTAGATTGGCAACAGACCTATCCACAGAGACCTGGCAGGCCAGAAAGGACTGGCATGATATCTTCGGAGCACTAAACGAGAAAAATATGCAGCCAAGAATACTATATCCAGCCAGGCTCTCATTGAAAATAGAAGGAGAGATAAAAAGCTTCCAGGACAAACAAAAACTAAAGGAATTTGCAAACACAAAACCAGCCCTACAAGAAATATTGAAAGAGGTTCTCTAGGCAAAAAGAGAGCCTAAAAGCAGCATAGATCAGAAAGGAACACAGACAATATACAGTAACAGTCACCTTACAGGCAATACAACAGCACTAAATTCATACCTTTCAATAATTACCCTGAATGTAAATGGGCTAAATGCCCAATCAAAAGACACAGGCTATCAGATGGGATTAAAAAACAAGACCCATCGATATGCAGTCTGCAAGAGACTCATTTTAGACCCAAAGACACCCCCACATTGAAAGGGACAGGGTGAAAAACCATTTACCATGCTAATGGACACCAAAAGAAAGCTGGGGTGGCAATCCTTATATCAGACAAATTAGATTTTAAAACAAAGACTGTAATAAGAGATGAAGAAGGACACTATATCCTACTGAAAGGATCTATCCAACAAGAAGATCTAACAATTGTAAATATCTATGCCCCTAACGTGGGAGCAGCCAATTATATAAGGGAATTAATAACAAAAGCAAAGAAACACATTGCCAACAATACAATAATAGTGGGGGACTTTAAAACCCCCTAACTGAAATGGACAGATCATCTAAGCAAAAGATCAACAAGGAAATAAAACTTTAAATGACACACTGGACCAAATGGACTTCACAGACATATTCAGAACATTCCCTCCCAAAGCAACGGAATACACATTCTTCTCTAGTGCCCATGGAACATTCTCCAGAATTGATCACATCCTAGGTCACAAATCAGGTCTCAACCGGTACCAAAAGTTTGGGATTATTCCCTGCATATTTTCAGACCACAATGCTTTGAAACTAGAACTCAATCACAAGAGGAAAGTTGGAAAGAACTCAAATACATGGAGGCTAAAGAGCATCCTACTAAAGAATGAATGGGTCAACCAGGAAATTAAAGAAGAATTAAAAAAATTCATGGAAACCAATGAAAATGAAAACACAACTGTTCAAAATCTTTGGGATACAGCAAAGGGAGTCCTGAGAGAAAAGGATATAGCAATAAGGGCATTTCTCAAGAAACAAGAAAGGATTCAAATACACAACCTAACCCTACACCTAAAGGAGCTGGAGAAAGAACAGCAAATAAAGCCTAAACCCAGCAGGAGAAGAGAAATAATAAAGATCAGAGCAGAAATCAATGAAATAGAAACCAAAAGAACAGTAGAACAGATCAACTAAACTAGGTGCTGGTTCTTTGAAAGAATTAACAAGATTGATAAACCCCTGGACAGACTTATCAAAAAGAAAAGAGAAATGACCCAAATCAACAAAATCATGAATGAAAGAGGAGAGATCACAACCAACACCAAAGAAATACAAACAGTTATAAGAACACATTATGAGCAACTCTATGCCAGCAATTAGATAACCTGGAAGAAATGGGTGCATTCCTAGAGATGTATCAACTACCAAAATTGAACCAGGAAGAAATAGAAACCCTGAACAGACCTATAACCACTTAGGAAATTGAAGCAGTCATCAAAAATCTCCCAAGAAACAAAAGCCCAGGGCCAGATGGCTTCCCAGGGGAATTCTATCAGACATTTAAAGAAGAATTAATACCTATTCTCCTGAAACTGTTCCAAAAAATAGAAATGGAAGGAAAACTTCCAAACTCATTTTATGGGGCCACCATTACCTTGATCCCAAAACCAGACAAAGACCCCATCAAAAAGAAGAATTACAGACCAATATCCTTGATGAACATGGATGCAAAAAATCTCACCAAAGTACTACCCAACAGGATCCAACAGTACATTGAAAGGATTATTCACTATGACCAAGTGGGATTTATCCCTGGACTGCAAAGCTGGTTCAACATCCACAAATCACTCAATGTGATACAATATATTAACAAAAGAAAGAACAAGAATCATATGATCCTCTCAATAGATGCAGAAAAAGCATTTGACAAAGTACAGCATCCTTTCTTGATCAAAACTCTTCAGAGTATAGGGATAGAGGGTACATACCTCAATATCAAAAAGCCATCTATGAAAAACCTACAGCAAATATCATTCTCAATGGGGAAAAGCTGAGAGCTTTTCTGCTAAGGTCAGGAACGCGGCAGGGATGTCCACGCTCACCACTGCTATTCAACATAGTATTAGAAGTCCTAGCCCCAGCAATCAGACCACAAAAAGAAATCCAAGGCTTCCAAATCAGCAAAGAGGAAGTCAAACTCTCACTCTTTGCAGATGATATGATACTGTATGTGGAAAACCCAAAAGACCCTACCCCAAAATTGCTAGAACTCATACAAGAATTCAGTAAAGTAGCAGGATATAAAATCAATGCACAGAAATGAGTGGCATTCCTATACACCAACAACAAGACAGAAGAGAGACAAATCAAGGAGTCGATCCCATTTACAATTGCACCCAAAACCATAAGATACCTAGGAATAAAATTAACCAAAGAGGCAAAGGATCTGTATTCAGAAAACTATAAAATACACATGAAAGAAATTGAAGAAGACACAAAGAAATGGAAAAACGTTACATGCTCATGGATTGGAAGAACAAACTTTGTGAAGATGTCAATGCTACCTAGAGCAATCTACACATTCAATGCAATCCCCATCAAAATACCATCCACCTTTTTCAAAGAAATGGAACAAAGAATCCTAAAATTTGTATGGAACCAGAAGAGACCCCGAATAGCCAGAGGAATATTGAAAAAGAAAAGCAAAGCTGGCGGCATCACAATTCCGGACTTCCAGCTCTATTACAAAGCTGTCATCATCAAGACAGTATGGTACTGGCACAAAAACAGACACATAGATCAATGGAACAGAATAGAGAGCTCAGAAATGGACCCTCAACTCTATGGTCAACTCAGCTTTGACAAAGCAGGAAAGAATGTCCAATGGCAAAAAGACAGTCTCTTCAACAAATGGTATTGGGAAAATTGGACAGCCACATGCAGAAGAATGAAACTGGACCATTTCCTTACACCACACACACAAATAGACTCCAAATGGTTGAAAGACCTAAACGTGAGACAGGAGTCCATCAAAATCCTAAAGGAGAACACAGGTAGCAACCTCTTCGACCTCAGCTGCCACAACTTCTTCCTAGAATCATCACCAAAGGCAAGAGAAGCAAGTGCAAAAATGAACTATTGAGATTTCATCAAGATAAAAAGCTTTTGCACAGTAAAAGAAACAGTCCACAAAACCAAAAGACAACCTACAGAATGGGAGAAAATATTTGCAAATGACATATCAGATAAAGGGCTAGTATCCAAAATCTATAAAGAACTTATCAAACTCAACACCCAAAGAACAAATAATTCAATCAAGAAATGGGCCGAAGACATGAACAGACATTTTTCCAAAGAAGACATCCAAATGACCAACAGACACATGAAAAAGTGCTCAACATCGCTCGGCATCAGGGAAATCCAAATCAAAACCTCAATGAGATACCACCTCACACCCGTCAGAATGGCTAGAATTAGCAAGTCAGGAAACGACAGTTGTTCGCGGGGATGCGGAGAAAGGGGAACCCTCCTACACTGTTGGTGGGAATGCAAACTGGTGCAACCCCTCTGGAAAACAGTATGGAGGTTCCTCAAAGAGTTGAAAATAGAGCTACCATATGATCCAGCAATTGCACTACTGGGGTTTTACCCCAAAGATACAAATATATGGATCCGAAGGGGTACGTGCACCCCAATGTTTATAGCAGCAATGTCCACAATAGCCAAACTGTGGAAAGAGCCAAGCTGTCCATCGAGAGATGAATGGATAAAGAAGAGGTGGTATATATACACAATGGAATAATATGCAGCCATCAAAAGGAATGAGATCTTGCCATTTGCAACAACGTGGATGGAACTGGAGGGTGTTATGCTGAGTGAAATAAGTCAATCAGAGAAAGACATGTATCCTATGACCTCACTGATATGAGGAATTCTTAATCTCAGGAAACAAACTGAGGGTTGCTGGAGTGGTGGGGGGTGGAAGAATGGGGTGGCTGGGTGATAGACATTGGGGAGGGTATGTGCTATGGTGAGCACTGTGAATTGTACAAGACTGATAAATCACGGATCTGTACTTCTGAAACAAATAATGCAATATATGTTAAGAAAAAAAAAAGGAAGTTAGCAGGCGGGGAAGAGTGAGGGGGAGTAAGTCAGGGGGGGACAAACCATTGGAGGCGATGGACTCTGAGAAGCGGGCTGGGGGTTCTGGAGGGGAGGGGGTGCGGGATGGGTTGGCCTGGTGATGGGTATTGAAGAAGGTGCATTCTGCGTGGAGCCCTGGGTGTTGTGCATAAACGATGAATCATGGAACACTGCATCAAAAACTAATGATGTAATGTATGGTGATTAACATAACAATAAAAAATTATTTTAAAAAAAGAGCTATTTAAACATTATTCTGAACAGGAATAAAATGCTTCCAATAGTACATGAATTAAAATATTAAAATAGGACTTTTCAATCTTTTATGTATTTTTCCTAAAGTCGCTAATGTAATTCTTTGTGGCTAGGCCTCATCCAGGTTGTCATTACTTTGATGAATCTGTACATGAGGTCTATAAAAAGAGATGAGTGGTTATTACATGTGAACAAGTATCTTACTATAGATAAAAAGCCACAGCTGGTTTACAGAGTCACCCTCCCATAGTAATTTTCCATCCCTCAACAATTTTAAAAGCAATTCATATGGAAAAATTGAGGTTACCTAATGTGTGGGAGACATGACTATATCAGAAATGTTCCATTAACTTGAATTCGGTACTAAAAATTTTTAAGCCATTGATCAATAATAGAATCATATTTTCACAAATTATCCCTCAAAACTCAGACAATAAAACTAGATAATAATTTAAAACTTTTCAGGTGATAATTAAACTTGTCTAAATCCCATCAAAATCAATAAAAACAAGCTAACACTAAGACATATTGTAATTAAATTTGCAAAATGTAGTGAAACAAGCCAACAAAAAAACCTTAAAAGAAGCAAGACAGGAGAAATCCTTAACTTATAAGCGAAAACCAACAGATTAGCTGGAGATTTCTCAACAGAAACTTGACAAGCCAGAAGAGTGGCATGATATATTCAAATTGCTGAATGGGAATAATCTGCAGCCAAAAATACTCTATTTAACAAGGCTACCATTCAGAATAGAAGAAGAAATAAAGAGTTTCCCAGAAAACAAAAACTAAGGAAGTTGGTGACCACTGAACCAAACTTGAAAGAACATTAAAGGGGAGTGTCTGAGGGCCTGGGTGGTTCAGTCAGTTAAGCACGTATGCCTTTGGCTCAGATCATGATCTCAGGGTCCTGGGATTGAGCCCCTCATCAGGCTCTCTGCTCAGTCGCAAGACTGCCTCTCCCTCCTCGTCTGCACTTCCCCCTGCTCATCTTCTCTCTCTCATCTCTATCAAATAAATAAATAAATAAATAAATAAATAAATAAATAAATAAATAAAATCTTTAAAAATAAAAGGGATTCTTTGAGTGAAAAAGAAAGACTGAAAGTGACCAAGACCAAAAAGGAACAGAGAAAATCTCCAGAAACAATGACAAAACAAGTAATTAAATGGCACTAAATACATATCTATCAATAATTACTCTGGATGTAAATGGACTAAATGCTCCAATCAAAAGACATAAGATGTCAAAATAGATAAGAAAACAAGACCCATCTACATGCTGCTTACAAGAGACTCATTTTAGACCTAATGACACCTGTGGGTGGAAAGTGAGGGGTTAGAGAAACATTTGTCATGCAAATGGATGTCAAAAGAAAGCCAGGGTAGCAATACTTATATTGGACAAACTAGACTTTAAAATAAAGACTTTAACAAGAGGAAAAGAAGAACACAATATCATAATAAAGGAGACAATCCAACAAGAAGATTTAACAAGTATAAATATTTATGCCCTCAACATGGAGCACCCAAATATATAAAATAATAACAAAACCAAAGGACTGATTGATAATAATACAATAATAGTAGGGGATTTTAACACCTCACTTATATCAATGGACAGATCATGCATAAAATCATTAGGAAAACAATGGCTTTGAATAACAGAATGGGCCAGGTGGATTTAAAAGATAACATTCAGAACATTCCAGCCTAAAACAGCAGAATACACATTCTTTCCAAATGTACATGGAACAATCTGCAGATTAGATCATATATTAGGTCACAAAACAGACCTTGACAAATACAAAAGTATTGATATCATAGCATCATATTTTCTGATCATAATGCTATGAAACTAGAAGTCAACTTCAAGAAAAAAATTCAAAGACCACAAATACATCGAAGTTAAACAAGATGTTAATAAACAATGAATTGATCAACTAGGAAATAAAAAGAAGAAACAGAAAAATACATCGAAACAAATGAAAATGAAAACACAATGGCCCCAAACTTTTGCTTTGCCTTTTGCCTTTTGCTTCTGCATGCAATCAAAAAAAGCTTTAACAACTTTTTTTTCTTTTTTAACTCCATAGGTATGATCTTACTTTGATAGATGTATAATATTTATCATATTTCCCAAAGATGCAGTGCTCTATTCTCCCTACTAAATATTACTATATAATTTACTTTTATAAGAAACTACTTTAGAGGACATTATTCCCAACTTATAGAATAGATATTATTTTACAAATTATATAACAAAGAATTACAGCCTTTTTTGTAATTATTCTACCATAGAGTTCTGTATTCATATAATGTATCACTACAGGAAAAATGTATCCAGCACAATATAATAATTTACAGTTTTTATTGACTTTTCTTGACCTTTGTTTTATGGAAAGTTTATTGATACAATTGTTAAAAATACTTATGAAAAATGAAAAATAGTGACTCTTTACTTAGATCGTCTGGTAGGTTGTTTGCAAGGATGATTTCAGTTATTCCATTTTTATATGAACAACATTTGGCCTTATGACTTTGCCATTCTTACATCAACATGTGAATTTTATTTCTCCAGTCTTTGAATCTGGATTTGGTTACGTGATTTATTTTAGCCAATAGAACATTATAAGCCAATATGGCACAAGCAAAGACTTGGAAAGTACTTGTGTAGAGGGACTTGCCATTTTTGGCTGCCCTTAAAACCCTGAGCCTACAATATGAATGAGTCTGAACTAATCTGTTGAAGAGGCCATGAGGAATAGAATAAAGGCATTCAGCTGACTGCCTGACAACCACCAGTCATTTGAGTGAGACTATTGTTGATCATTTAATCTTAACGGACTTGCCAGGTAACCACAGCCCCATGAGTGACACAAAGCAGGACCAACAGAAGAATCACTTAGCTTTTCCCAACCCAAATTTCTACTTAAAATTGTTATATATTAAATAGCTGCTTATATAAGCCAATAAATTTAGGAATGATTTGTTATATAACAATGAATAAACATTGCAAAATGCAAAAATATAAAATTAGAATAATTAGAATAATGGAGCTGATTTAAGAATGTACAAACAGAGGAATGAAATAGCTCATAAACAGACCCAGGTTCATATATGCATTTAGACTATGATGGACACCTAAGTCACTTAAGAACAAATAATTTTTTACAAACAAATGGAGTTATTATAATTAGCTACCTATTTTCAAACATATATCTCACAATATAGATTCCCCAATTGTGTATTATGAATTAAATAATTAAATTGAAACTAAATGAAACTAGGAGAAAATATAGATGAATATATGATTGTGTGTTATATAAGCCATTTATAAATATAATACTAACATCAGAAAAAATTATGCAAAAGATTATTGGTATGCTGTATATAAAAGTAATGTTTATTTTCATCAAAAACAGTAAACAACAAATTCAAAAGTTGTAACAAATACCTACACAAACTCATAAGCCATTTTTAGAAAATTCTAAAGTGAAAACAACATTACCAACATAAAATGACAAAGAATTACAATCAAGCAGTTCATACAGGAAAAACTGTCAATAAACATATTAAATATTTAACCATAATAATAAAAATATATCAAAATGACAGATGAAATTTTTTTTAAAAGATTTTATTTATTTGACACACAGAGAGAGAGATAGAGAGCACAAGCAGGGGGAGCGGCAGGCAGAGGGAGCAGGAGAAGCAGGCTCTCCACTGAGCAAGGAGCCCGATACGGGGCTCAATCCCAGGACCCTGGGATCATGACCTGAGCCAAAGGCAGCCACTTAACCGACTGAGCCACCCAGGCACCCCAATAGATGAAATATTTTTAATCTATTATATTACTATAGTCTAAATGTAATGAAACTCCTTTGTGTCAGCAAGATTTTGGAATGGACATTCCAATAAAATCTTAATAAGATTATATGTTTTAAAAATCTTTCTGGAAGGCAGGGATTTTATTTATTTAGAGTTTTATATATGCACCCAACTTTTCATTGAGCAGTTCCTGTTCTAATGATGGATTTTAAGGGAAAAAAGAGAGAGATGTTAATAAAAAGTTGTGTACCTAAGTATGTCCATAGCAGCATTATGCTTAGGAGAGATAATTTGGAAAAAAAAATGTGAGAGTCTTTACAGATCATTATAATGGAAAACTATCATGTCATTAAATGTCATATTAGCATCAAGCTATGATTTGGTTATTTACAATAATCACAATAATTACCAAATACAAATATTCACAATAAATGTGCATTGAAAATATGTATATTCAGCAGGAATTGCTAATATGTTTGGTTTTGATAGAATAAAAGTAGAAGGACATATACCACACTACAACAATGGTGCAATTATGCATAGTTTTAATTTGTAGTAGTAGTACTAATATTATTATTAATAACCGACATTTCTAAAGTATATACTATATATATACCCAGGCATTAAACTAAACATTTTATATGGATCATGTCACTAAATAATCTTCACACAACTTCTGTAAGAAAGATACTATTATTTTATCAATAAGGAGACTAATGCTTGGAGAAGATAAATAATTTGTCTAAAATTTTAGATACACTAAGCAGTGAGCCAGAATTTGGGTCCCTAATCTAACTCAGATTACTCTTCTGCTGTTTGTACCTGTATGTGTTGGTGGTGGCGAGGGGGTGGCTCTAATAATGCTTTGTAAATATTATTTTAAAATAGAGCTAAAAATGTTATTTAAAATAAAATAAAGTTAGAGACCCCCTCTAGGTACATTGTTTTGGTATCTCTCACACAAAATTGCCTACACAAGCAAACTAACTAGCTTTAATTTAGGTTTTTGTTTTTTGTTTTTTTGTTTTGTTTTGTTTTGTTTTGTTTTTGGCATTTAGTATCAGGCATCTTAAAAGATAAAACATCTACATGATCGCTTCCAAAGGAAAGGAAAGTACTGGGGAGAAAGGTAAGGGAGAAAAGGAGAGAATACTCAAGGGCAATCAAAAAGGAAGAAAGTGGAATTAGCTGACAGAAAATAACCAGTGTTCATTATTTATTAAAGCAAGTTAATTCAGTTAGTTGTGTGGGTAATTTTCAACGAAATTGTAAATGGTATATCAAGAAATGCTATTGCACATGCTGGGTGCTCCATTACAGAGAATGTACTTTGGGTGTGGTGAACATCTTTTTCTGTCTGGATTTTCTTTTTCATGTTAAAAATATATTGACCACTCCACAACTGTGGAGTATATTTAACTCTGCACTGAAATAGTTTCAAATCATGTCATGTTTTCGAGTGCCATGTCCATGACACGAAGTCTCTTTGACTGACTCCAGAGGCCAAATTCCAGTCACTTTCTGTTGCTGGGATTAGTGAAACTGAATCCCAGGTCAGTTGTTTCCTAAAACACAGGAGTCCAAATTATATTCAAGGAAATTCTACTGGCATTCTAGATATTGGCCTTCCTCAGTTAATTATCTCTCAAATGTATATTCAAAATTCAATACAGAAAAAATCTTTTAAGTGAATAAAATTCAAAGGAATTTTTTGAATATTTGGAAAGGTCCAGCCACCTTTCCAAATATTTAAAAAATATTCTTGGATCTAACCAGATCTGGATAAATTGATATATTTGGACTATATTGTATTGATGACTACTACAAGAAATAGTTTTCTTAATAGTTATGCCTATTGTAAAGATAGCAATTAAGGGTACTTTTTATTATTATTACAAAGCCATCTGTAACAAAATTCAAGAATAGTTGAATAGATGGAATTTTCCCTGGAACTTGGTGATTTTTTGTGTTTTTAATCTTGGGGATACTAAATTATGTAATTAATAATACTTTTTTCTTTCTCTTCAACAATTAGATAACTTTGGTTAAAATTTTGAGTCAGGTCGCAAAGGTGTTCATGTGAATATAAAATATATACATTTAGTCTTATGTTTGATTACTTTTTATCTGCAATCTTTACTGTTTTCTTTATTTTTCATTGCTCTTCCACCTCCCTTTTACTATATGCTGATTCATTTGTTATGTGCTCTCTTCTGCTTCCTAATTTTTCTTTTTGTTTTCTTTTTTTTTTCTGGAAGAACACACAAGATTATTGAATGAATGAATGAATGAATGAATGACTTTCTTAAATTTTAAAGGTGAGTATTAATGTTTGTCCATAATATATATGTGATCACTTTAGGTATAATTGCTAATCTAATTTTGTTTGCTTGATTTTCTAACAAGAGTGGGTAGGTTTTATTTGTTTTGTAAAAAAGCATACCTCAGAAAACCATTAGCCATTTCATCCTGCCTTCTCAACTGACTTTAGAAGTACCTCTAGATCGGAGACTATACACTCCGTTTGCCCATGTAGTACATGTGGCAAGTCAAGTAGTTTC
Source organism: Zalophus californianus (assembly GCF_009762305.2). NCBI lineage: Eukaryota > Metazoa > Chordata > Mammalia > Carnivora > Otariidae > Zalophus > Zalophus californianus. Next base: position 33,656,077 of record NC_045605.1, read on the forward strand.
TCAGAACTGTTATCATTAATGATGATGGTGTTTATTGACATGATTGTACCTATGTCAGTTCAGTCTATTTAACATATCTATTAGGCACAGGGACTCAATAGGTAATGGAGATAACAATTATGACCTAGATCATACACTTCAGGATAATTGGAGAGTAATGGAAGAAACGTACTCACAAAACAAATTATTTCTATCACGGAATCGTGACATTGATCAAGATAGACACAAGGTGTTATGGTGGAATTATATAATAAAACTTAATAGCTACACTTGTGGTGAGCATAGCATAATATATAGAGTCGTGGGATCACTATGCTGTACACCTGAAACTAATGTAACATTGTGTCAATGATATTTCAAAATAATAAATAAATTTTAATTAAAAAAAGTAATAAAATTAACAAGATCTGCAATGCCTGTAAATAATCAACAATTATTTACTGAGCATCTCCTAGCAATAGAGCACAGAGAAACACAATACACAATACTCTCTTTTGATTCCCTTTCTGCTTTTATATATTTTAAACTTTTCCCTCATATTCTTAGATAATTCCTTGACTCCCTTTTTTTGTCCTTCATTGCAATATAAGATTTCTTTTTGTTTCTATTGAAACAAGTTATTGTACTGCATGTGATTAAAATTTAAATATGTATCCCATTGCTATTTCATCTCACCCTTTCAATATGACCTAACTCAATATTTTGTTTGTTAACTGTAAGTATGTTATGCAGAATACAAAGGGTCAAGGAATGTCACCACATGTAAACAAAGAATATTACTATTTGAGAAGATTTGAAACAACATTCTAAATTTGTACCACTATGTTATTTGTACCATCTGAAATTCAGATTTCCAAATAGAATAAGCTTTTATTAATGCTTCCATTTCTTTGTTTTGTTTAGGTTTTGCCTGTGCTTCAAATAGGAAGTTAGGAAAATTCCCTCTATGGGATTTTTAACTACAAGACAGTCATCAAAAGAAGCAGCTTACGAAGAAACTACAGATACATATTTTTTTCCCTTGCTGTGAGTGAATGGCATACTTCCCTCAGTTTGAAAAGTCTTACCTAAGATAATTCAATTCAGCTGTGAGAAAGCACTATAATGAACTTCTGTTTGTTTTATCTGAAATTAAATGGAACTGTGTGGACATGTGAGCAAGCAAAAGAAGCCTTGAATGCCCGCTTTAAGGAAAAGAAAAATTACTTGAAGAGTACTTTCTTCAGGAAGCCTTTCTCATGACTCCTCCCTGGCCAAAGTATCCTGCATTTTCTCTCCCATAAATTCCTTTAAGCTCCTATTTCTATTAAGGAATGACATTGTCATTGTTTGAACTCTAACATTTTCTACATTTCCATATCCTAAAATCCAAAAATTGACACAAAGGAGGAGCTCACATTTTGATTAATTGAATTGGGAAAATGAGTAGGGCAGTCCAGGAATTTAAGAGGCAGATCAATTATTACATCACAGGGTAGGTATGTGTCAGTTCTAATTAATCCCAAATTAGTACTGTGACATTTTGGCAGTTGTTATTTACAAAACTGAAATTACACAATATTTGTATCCCACATTAAGTTAAAACAAGTATAGGCTCAAAAAGGGAAAGAATATGGTTACAGACTGATAGGATATGATAATGCCAAGAAGCTTAATAATCACTGATGATCTGCTTTAAGTTGATAAGGCAAAATCTTTCATATACTGTCTTTGAGTTTTTGCTCTGCTTCTTCCTGAAGACTCTTCATTGAAATTTAAAATAATAAACACACAGCAAACAATTAAACATGCAAACAAGCAAATCCCATATAACATGGCTTGTTCTTACCCAAAAATGGGACATATACTTTGTGGTAATTAGATATTTTCCCTAAAATTAAGTAAAATTACCCCCAAAATTAAAAGGTCAAATTTCATAATTATCTGCTTTATGTTTGTTTGTTTATTTATTTCAAAAAGGTGTCACCATTTTTGGCATCACTTTCTGCTATCTTCAGAGTATGACTAGTATTGCCAGAGAAAATGCATAATCTTTTCAATTCTATAAACAAATTATTATAAAATGGTCATTCTTGGAGAAAAATGCTTTCTAGTGTCTTTTAAGTGTGACAATTTAATAATAGAAAAATCAGTGAATGTACATTTGATTCTTTTAGAACATAATCACAAAAATTAAGTTGGGAAATTTTAATTAAAGTATGCTGTTTATACTTATTATTTACCCATTATTCTGAAAAGTCAGTGTTTTTGTAGCAAGAGAAATTTTTCATCTTCTCATTAATGTGAAAGCTATTAATATGCATATTTTATATATTTAATAATTGTATATAAATTATATACATAATATTTTTTTAAAAAAGCAAACCATGTTGACAGAAGTAGTACAATGACCACTGAAGCTAGAAAGTTCATTTGCTCTATTTATGCTGACATTGTAACATGAAACTGCTCCTGTACTCAAAACTTGATAAATGTTTCCTGGTTTAGAAACATGAAATCCTCCAAGGTGTCCCTGGAGGAAAGCCCTTCAAGCTTTCATGATTTCTTCTAAATGTTTAAAATCATTCTCTCCTTATGTGTTCTGAGTAACAATTATTGGCTTCTTCCCTGGAAATAAAATGTGCTTTACTCTTTTTTCTCCCTTAGTGGCTTCATGCTGTGTCCTGCTCTTTCCTAAAATTGTGATTTAGTTTTTCTCATTCAAGGGATAAATATAATGATTTTACATATAGCAGTTCTTTTCTTAAACTTCATGACTGAGGTAAAGAAACTAACAAGTAACACTTATTAGAAAAATAATGAGGTATTTGATAACTATTCATATTACTAGGTATTAGGATGACCTGCCAAAGTGACTTAAAAAATCTTATTTCTTTGGGACATATGGGTGGCTCAGACAGTTAAACGTTGGACTCTTGGTTTTGGCTCATGTCCTGATCTCATAGCCCATGGGATGGAGCCCATGTCAGGCTCTGCACTCAGTGGGAGTCTGCTTAGATATTCTCTCCCTCTGCCTCTTCCTCTGCTCTCTCTCAATATAATAAATAAATCTTAAAAAATCTTATTTCATTAATTTAGGATATATTCAAGAGAGATGGATGTTTGTTATATTTAATACACATTAATAATATATATCTTGTGTCTAGAATTCAAAACTAAGTAAAGTTTTTGGATAAAATATCCAATGTTAAATTATGAAATAATTTTGTGGATTCGTATACTGAGTATAACACATTAAAATGTGCATACTACTAACTTTGATATTTGATGCCATGACAAATTACTCACTGTATACATGCAAAAAATACAGAATAATGTGAAGTTATGATCCTAATAATGTAAAAAAATATTTCATAGAAATATATGTAAAAAAAATTGAAAAATGATTTCTTTAAATATATCATTACATATTTTAATATCTATAAAATATATCAGCAAAGACTAAATATAAGACATAAAGAACAAAATCCATATATCTGACAATGTACATTTTTCAAGTTATGTAAAGCACAAGACAACATAATTTTAAAAGGCAGAAATATTTTTGCCAAATATGTGACAGTTAATGCACATCATTAATAATTAAATTATGGTCAGCTTTTATAAGAAAACCTAAACAACTATGTTAAATAAATAAAATATATATATATATATAAATGTCATGTAAATGTATGAGAAAACTTAATTTTAAAGAAACATAAATAAATTAGAATAATATTTGAAATGCTTTAATACTATATTCTGACAAAGGCCACTTAAGTGAACTCCTCATAAGTGGGAATAATATCTGTATAAAAAATAGTATCTCGGGGAACCTAGGTGGCTCAGTCAATTAAGCATCTGCCTTCAGCTCAGGTCATGATCTCAGGGCTTGGGATTAAGTCCCATGTTGGTATCTCTGCTCAGCGGGAGCCTGCTTCTCCCTCTCCCTACCTGCTCCCCCTGCTTGTGCTCTTTCTCTCTCTGTCAAATAAATAAAATAAAATAAAAAGAAGTATCTCAACTGAAAATGACATGAAAATAAATCACCTCCAGGCAATTAATAAAATGATGCTTTCTGGGGCACCTGGGTGGCTCAGTCGTTTAAACATTTACCTTCGGCTCAGGTCATGATCCCAGGGTCCTGGGTTGGAGCCCCAGGGTTCTGGGATCGAGCCCCACATTAGGCTGTTTGCTCAGCAGGAGCCTGCTTTTCCCTCTCCCTGTCACACCCCCTGCTTGTACTCTCTCTCTCTCTCTGTCAAATAAATAAATAAAATCTTAAAAAAACTTTAAAAAAAATAAAAATAAATAAAATGATGCTATCTAATGCAAACAGAATGTTGTAGCCACATGTAGGCATATCATAACTTTTAAGAGCTCTTTTAGATTAAGGGAACAAACATTTCCTGAATAACTCCACTACTATATGTAATGCACTGTGATAATCATTTTTACACTTATATTGTGAAATTCCTTGTAAGTAGGTATTATTAACTTTTTGGGAGGGATGAGAAAACTAATGTTCAGAAAGGTAACTAATTTACCTAATGCCACACAACTAGTAAGGATGTATCAGGGTGGTATGTGTTTTAAACCAATTTAGCTGAAGTCAACAAAAATGTATTTTAGCGCCATTAGCACATATCAAATGATAGGAGAAATAGAAAGGTGAATAGATTTGAACATATCATATGTGGGTGATCTTGGCCTATTAGGAACTTAACATTTAGAGGGAGAGAAGGCTGGATTCACATTAGGTGCAAGGCAGATTTTCTATAACAAAGATATCACATATGTGCTAAAGAAACAGCGAAGTTTTATTTTGATTTCAAAAGAAATCTTCATGTAGGCAGGCAAACATTTTGTGGAGAAATGAAAGGGAGGAAAGGTACAAATGAGGCCATACACAGGACTGAAAGATATGAAATATGAGATATCAGGACAGTTGTTTGGCAAGAATATGCACAGATCTGAATATCATCCAGTCATCTATGCAGAGAAGTAGAAAATTTGACCTGTATTTTTTGGAACCATGTTAAATTAATGAATATTTAAAACTCAAACATTAGTGCTCTTTTAGTTTAGTAACATACTTTTAAATTTTACATTTGGACAAGCTAATCCTTGGTAGATTAGCTAAAATTCATTTCTAGTTATTTTGTTAGAGGCTAAGGCATTTTTAATAGCTTATGGCCATATTTTGAAAACACTTAAATTCTAACCATGGTTTTTCAAGTAAAATATCATTATTTTTTACATTTGTTGAATAGTTTGTAAGACATTCTAAAATATAATTATTTTCATAATAACTTCAAATGTTTTTATGTACTTTAGTAAAATTATTAACCTCAGGACTAGGTGGTCTTTCTGCTATTTCCTAGTTTATTATAAAAGTCAAATATATGTCTCCTATAAATTCATGATTTATATAGTTAATTGTAGAGCAATCAACCTCTCACCTCATACCCTTTATTTTAACTTCATGTTATAAAATAAAATAAATAAAACAAATTTTGCATTAAAATAATGTACCAAAATGCTTGTATCAGTAGAATTTATTTATTTATTTATTTATTTATTTATTTATTTATTTATTTATTTATTTATTTATGAGAGAGAGAGGGAGAGCACAAGTGTGGGGGGGAGGGGCAGAGAAGGAGAGGGAACAAATCCTATCCAAGCTCCATGCCCAGTGTGGAGCCCAACATGGGGCTCAATCTCACGACCCTGAGATCATGACCTGAGCTGAAACCAAGAGTCAGCCATTTAACTGACTGAGCCACACAGGCACCCTAGTAGTACTTAATATTTTTATCAACATTTTGGAAAATGTTGGAAAAGAAAATAACTTTTCAGAGTGTAAGCAGTAAGTATATTTTAGTTCAAAATGAATCCAAATATTACCTTGGACTGGTATTAGTTATGAAGCCATATATGTTGTGATTTATTGAATTTATCTACCTAAATAAGTTAGTGTGGTTATCTACCTAAATAAGTTAATGTGGTTAAGTTATTTAGACTCACTTTTCTCTGTTTATGATAAAATAGCTGTGGATCAGTGAGATATTTTTTTTTTCTTTTTCTTTGATGGTTACAAATAGGCAAGAATAAAATGGAAAAGAATAGAATAGGGTGTGTGGGCAGAGAGGATTTTACTATTAAACTGCAATCTCTGATCACACACAAGGGCTTCTAGGGTAAGCACCACATTTGAGCTGCTTTCAGTCTCAGGCCCATTCCTAGGTCTCCTTGGGAAGAAGATGAAGATGCTAGGAAATGAGCCAAAGTTCCAGAGGAGACATGATCAGCATTAACACTCCTGAGAGAACGTGTCTATTGACCAAAGGGATGAAGAATAAATGAATGGGGTCATTTCTGTTTCTTCATGTTTACATACCTAATAAATAGCTCTTATTTTTTTTTCTTTTAGGTGCCTAGTATTGAAGAATGTTTAAATCAATCAACAGCTATTAAAAATGAAGACAAGACAAGGGAGAATAGAATATAAATAAACTTTAAATTATTGATGTTAAACAAATAATCTTTCAATAGAAACTTTACAACGTATGTTAGAATTGGAATTATTTATAATTTTAAGTCATAATCAAGACACAGGAGCATAAATTTAATAAAAGATGTCCAAGTCTTGCAATTTTTTAAGTTTGAATCAGTTTCCAAAATGCAATGATTTATAAATGAACAATGCTATGCTGCTTTGGCTTATAAATTCATTGAATGGTTTTTAAAAATCTTCATAAGTTTGGTTTGAAATTTCTCTTTTGATGTTTTAGTCATATGAAAAACTGAACTTCTAAGCAATTTTCAGATCAGAGAAAGTTTAGCAATGTTGATTCTGGGTTGAAGATCATATTTTTCCTTTGGGATAAATTCATAACTTTGTATAATTTTGTATAATTTTTTTCTCTTTCCTTCTTTCTTTCCTTTCTTCATTCCTCTTTCTTCCTTCCTCCCTTCTCTTTCTTCCTTTTTTTAATCTATATACGCATACACATTGTCTCATTTTTGTTGCATAAATTTCATATTTTTATAGATGTATACAATCTATGTAGCTATAAATTGCTGACAAATAGTTTACATTAATTTCATCCCTTCATTACATATTTGTAAAATGTGAATATTTTTTCACAAGTTGCATATAAAAGCAAGAAAAACAGGTAATTTTCCTGTTTCATTTTATTTTTTTGGAAATATAAATAAGTGTGGCACCAATAATCAAATACATGGAGATGAGTCTCTAAATGATAGGTTACTGAGAACAAAAATAAATGTTACCCTTTATGACTTAAGTAAATGTTTATGTAGTGTTTTTAAATCATTTTCACTGGTCAGTTGTTCGTATAATCCATTAAATAAAAGTAAAAATTTCATTTATAAACTAAAATAAAATGATAATAAAAATGGGATTCGTGTGTGTTGTATATATATTGTGTATATGTGTATATAACAAATAGAATGAATGTTTGTAGTGAATTATTTCCCAGATTCCCAAAACTGTGAATTGTCTACATGTGTTAGTTTAAATTATTCCTTTAAACAAAAATTACATAAAATGTCATAAAGATTTGAATACCATTATAGGTACTTATTTTAATTTAATTTTTAAATTCATAAATTGTACTCCAAACTACACTCCTGTAACACAGGAGAATAAAAAGGTTAAAACTATTTATCTTAATAAACAGTAAAAAAGAAAGGCATAACTATTAATGCATTTTCCACCAGGGACGAATAAGCTGTAAAAATGTGCTTTGTATGAATGCATGTGACATTTTATGTCACTCTTGAGACACAAAACAGAATTTAGTTAATGGTAATATTATGCATCAACCTATTTTACCTTTCCAAATTTTAAATAGGAAACAAGTCCTAATGATCACAGGTATTCCTTCATAAGCTAAGGAAAGAACTATAAAGATAAATTATTTTTTTCTGTGTGTTATCTGTGTCTCTGAGATAATATAAGAATATTTAATCATTTCTCAGATTATTCTTCCATTGTGAATTAAATAAATTAGAAATACATTATTCCTTTTAAAACTGGATTAAAATTATTTGAAAGTGTAAAGTGATTACAAAAGACTAAACATTATCAACAAAGCTTTATTAGCATGAATTCTAGACTTATACTCCTCAATATACTCCTTATATAGACTTATACTCCTCAATATACTCCTTATACTACTCAATGAAGTAGCTTAAATATATTTAGATTCCTCCTAATAATTTGTTTCTCTCTCTTTTTAAACCCCTGAATCTTAGTTACCTTAATTTCAAACTAATTGAATCATTCCTCTGAATGGTGAAATTATTTTTTTTTTTTGGTGTCTTAATGCATCTATGTATTTTTCACATTTGTTATTGAAGTACATTTGACATACAATGATATATAAGTTTCAGGTATACAATATAGTGATTAGACAATTCTATACATTACTTAGTGCTCACCATTATAAGTGTAGTCACCATCTGTCACCATCCACTGTTATCACAATATTATTGACTATATTCTCTATACTGTACTTTTCAACTTTCATGACTTGTTACATAACTGGAAGATTGTACCTTTCAATTTCCACCTTTTTTACCCATCCCCCCACTTCCCCTCTAGCAACCACCAGTTTGTCTTCTGTATTTAAGAGTCTATTTTTCATTGTTGTTTGTTAATTTGTTTTTTTTTTATTCTACATATAAGTGAAATTTTAAGGTATTTGTCTTTCTCTGACCTATTTCACTTCATATAAAAATTTTTTAAAGATTTTATTTATTTATTAGAGAGAAAGAGAGCACAAGCAGGGAGGAGCTGCAGGTAGAGGGAGAAGCAGGTTCCCCTCTGAGCAAGGGGCCCAATGCTGGACTTGATCCCAGGACCCTGGGATCACGACCTGAGCCAAAGGCAGACGCTTAACTGACTGAGCCACCCAGGTGTCCCCATTTCATATAAAATTTTTAAGTTCTCTGTAAATTATACAGATTTAAAGAGAGGTGAAATAATCCCAGAAGTGGTTATCTCTTTTGTCTCTGTGCTGGGTTACCCATGTGATAGACTATGAAGTTTATGTTTAAAGAAAATCATTTTACTCATCAGATGGAAAGTTAGAATTATTTGAATCCTTTACATTTATTTATATTTTTATTTTGTTTCTATGCTTAATTATATTGGGTTAAGGGAACATACTTTAATGTTTTCTGTATATAATATCACCTGGTATTAATCTGACCCTGTTAGTAAGACTATTTTGGTCTGTATCACTTAAAAAAAAGAAAAAAGAGTGAAATTACATAAATTCCCTTTAAACACACCTCTTCTATTATTGTATAAACTGGAAAATAATGGAAGTAAAAGAAATGAAATATTTAAATTATAACTTTAGCAATGGCTGCTATCTATTTGATGGGAAATCATAGATTTTTTAAAAATTTACAATTATCTAATTGTGGTTTTAAATTAATTAAAATTCCTTTAAATTCATAGCATATTCCAGGCAAGGAGTATAACACATTTAAGAGGCAGTGACAGGTCATAATGCAAAATTGTGCTCATATTCTTCACTTAATGCTTCTTTGGTGAAGTACTATCTATATAATCATAAAATCAAAAGTACTGATGGATATTTCTTCTTATTTCTTTTTTTTAAGATTTTATTTATTTGACAGAAAGAGCACAAGCAGAAAGAGAGAGAGGGAGAAGCAGGCTGTGGGACTCGATCCCAGGACACTGGGATCATGACCCGGGCCAAAGGCAGACACTTAACTGACTGAGCCACCCAGGCATCCCGCTTCTTATTTCTAAAGAGAGACAAGATAAGCCAGTTCTCTTGTTTTTAGTATTTGAATTAAAATGGTACAAGTAGGCACCTAATAATTACTCAGCAAATGGATAATTAATAGAAATTCTATTTTATTTCAAGTTAACAAATATTAGTGAACTCTAATTGTATGTATTTTTAAAGACTTTGATTATAAGGTGTCTCCTAGTGACAGAAATCCAATGCGAACTCTCTTAGTCATAGAGAAAGAGTTTATTGGGAGAATATTACATTATCCAACAATTGTAAAAATGGCTAACAAAACTGAGAAGGACAGGGGTGTCAGCTGGCTCTGTCAGTAGACCATGCAACTCTTGAACTCAGGGTTGTAAGTTCAAGCCCCATGCTGGGTGTAGAGATTACTTAAAAGTAAAATCTTAAAAAGAAAAAAAAACAAAAAGAGAGAGAGAGAGAAGGACAGAGATGGAACTGGGACCCAGGAACAACTTGCATAAAATCTATATGTTAGTATGTTTCTCTGAGCTTTCATCTCTGAATGAATCCAAATCAACCGAAAGATTTTGGCCTAAGTGATTGGAAGAACAAAGTACTTACTGTGATACAGAAGCCTGCATAAAAACCTTTTTGATGAGGGGACAGTGGTGAGAAATCAGGCATTGCATTTAGGACATGTTGAGTTTACAAACGTTCCTCACCATGATTAATACAATAGCCTACAAACTAGTCTCCTTGTTTCTACCCTTTCTTCCACAACCCTTACCACCACAGTAAAATCTGACATTACAACTAGTGGAATTGTATTAAAACTAAAGTCAGATAATATCACTTTTCTGCTCAAAATCTTGCAGTAGCTCTATTATACCCAGAGCAAAAGCCAGCTTTTACCATGATTTGGCTTTGTACTACCTCTCAGACCTAATCTCTAATACTCTCCCTAAAACAGTCAATTCCTGCCTCACTAGCTTCTTTACTTATAACAAGCATACTCCTAACCAAGGGTCTCTGTATGACTATCCGCTCTGCCTGGAAGGACCTTCCTCCAGATATATTTATGGGTAAACTGCTTACCTGTTCAATTCTTTACTTAGTCTCACCTGCCTAAGAAGGATTCTTACCTCATTTAGACCATTAACCCTCCCCTATTATGGGAATTCACAATGCCTGGATAGACAAAATCTGACTTGTATATGCCTCCCTGGATGAGACTAATTGAAAAGCAAAGGAGGAGTGCCCAGAACGCTGGGCTTCCTTTGAAGTTTCTTGGCTGAAAACAACCAGATTCTTACTGCGGCTCGTTTCGCAACTAGGGAGTAAATGTTTAAGTTTTGAAGAAAAACAGGCACCTGTGGTAGTCACGTACTTCACGGACTCTTGGTCTCCTCGTCACACGCTGCCCCATATATTATTATCTTTACCATTAAAGTTACACTTTCCTCTTCGTTTTGCGCTTGTGCCTGATGTATTGCTAAGACCCCAATAAAAGTGGAGACAAAGCTTGGCACAGGGCCTTTCACCACTAGAGCATCTGGTCCCCAGGCCTCTTCCTTCTCCTACTAAGGTGTCTGGAGTAATCTTTTCATTCGTCTTCCTGGTGTTTGCTGGCCAAAACCAACACCTCTATGACCAGAATTTTAAACCCATTCCCCATTACCTATTTTTCATTTTTTCCTTAGCCCTTATCACTTAACATACTATATAATTTATATATTATTTTTAGTATGTTGATCTTTTATTTTATTTGAAAGAATCTATCAGCATTGAGGCTCTGAGGAGACCCATTTTGTGTTCAGTATTGTATCCCAAATGCCCAGAACAGTGCCAGCCATTTAATAAATATTTGTCAAATAAATAAATGAATAAACTAATAAATGTTAGACACTTTTATTAATAAGGATTAGATTCAACTGTAATAAAAACTAAATTAACAGCAGTTAGAACAATATAGGTGTTTATCTTTCACATAAACAAAAGGAGTCTATGGGGGCTAGTTTGATGGCTCAGGAAGTATCAATATCCAAACTACTCCTGTCTTTTTGTATTGCTATTCTCAATATGTGGCTTCTACCTAAGGATTCTAAATGACTCCTGCACTCATAATCTAGGCAGAATAACAAGGAAAATGATACAAGAAGGGCACACCCAATATATTTAAGCTACTTCCTAGAAGTTGTACATAAGTTTACTTTATATTTCATTGCTCAGCACTTTAGTCACCTTGTTACATCCAATGGCAAGAGAGGTTTGGAAATAGAGTTCTTATTTTAGTAAGTTATATTCTCAGCTAAAGATCCAGTGTTCTATTTCCACACAAGAAGACAAAAATGGATATTTGTTCACAACTCTCTGTGTTATAAAATCCAAATATGTATGGTGGGTAAGCAATTGGTTATAAATGTGGTGATCATAAAAATTTGTTTAGCCAGCATCAGTCTTCATTTATACATGTTGTCACAAAATAATTACATTTGCATTCAAAAGTGTTCTAATTTCGACAATAAATTACACAGTCACATTACATATATGGCTGTAGGTCAGTGGAACTATCTGGGCTAAAAATGTATTTCCTGGAATCAGGAGCACATGTACTAATTAAAGCCATGAAACATTATGAGATGACCTAAGGAGCTGTATATGGACAAAAGGTCCTACAGCTGAGGTCTAAGGTACTCTAAAATTAGAGGTCAAAAAGAAGAAGACAAACCAATTAAGTCAGAGGAAAATCAAAGGGAGGTTGGTTTCACAAAGGCCAAGGGAAAATAATATTTCAAGAAGAAATATGTAAATGATCTTGATAGATGAGATAAAATGAGAACTGAGAATTTACCATTAGATTTAACAATGTAAAGAAAATTATTGGTCTCAGCAATAACTACTTACTAAAACCATCACCACAAAATGGAAAGAATGCAATTGGAGAAAAAAGTATACGCTTTTTTGGAAAGTTTTACTTTGGAGAAATAAAGTAGCAAAGGAAATACCAATACACTTTTTTTTTAATCTTAACACAAAGGTATATCTCAGCAGGTAAGTATAAAGAGAATGGTTCAGTAAAAAGTGAAAATGTAATGATGATAGGAAAGGAGGTAGCAATTATGGAATTGATGCCTTTGAGAAAGTGAGAGGGGCTACAATCTAATAAATAAGTAGAGGGATTGGCCTTATATAGAAGTCCACTTTTGAAAGAGGAAAGACCTCCTGGATGAATGAGTTGTTAGATTTAATGGTTGAAGAATGCAAAAATTCTCTTCTGATTTAATATTTTTTTCTCCTTAAATAAGGCACAGTATTATCAGCTGAGTGAGGAAAGAGCATTGGGAAATATAAGATTAAATAAAACTGGGAAAGTTTTGTTTAGATTACACCTTGATACTCAGAGTGAATCTGAAAATCAATAACATTAGTGTCACTTAGATCTTGTTAGAAATGCAGATTCTCAGGTCTCACAAGATTTTTAGAAGCTGCATTTTAATAAGATCTTCAAGTGATTTGTGTGCACATTAATTTTAGGAATCACCAATCAAAGACAGTAGGAGAGCAAACTGATAAGCAAAAAGTAGTAGTATTGTCTAAATGACTAGCTGCCCTTTTGAGGTTAGCAGGTTATGATTTTAAAGTGAGATAAGTTTTGTGTTAGCCATCTTCAGCCAACATTCTAATTAAGATCTCTCAGTTATCTTTGAGTCATTTCAAACTTAAGTCTAAAACAGTATGTGTTTTCCAACTAGTCTTCTCCATCACAGTAAATGGCACCACAATCACCTCTGCTGTTCAAACCAAATATCAGTACATCAAACTTGATTCATTTTTCCTCTCCCAGCTATACTTTAATCCATTAGAATGTTCTGTGGACTTTTCCACCAGAACCTACCTGAAATCTCTCTTTCAATCTTCTGAGCTGCTATGCTAACCTAACTTCTATCATCTCTTCCTGGATGATTTCAACGACCTCCTCATTGCCGTGTTTCCACTTTCAAAGTGTCATAATGACTTTTTCATATTCTAAGAATGCTAAACAAATGAACAAACAAACAAAACAAATAAACTAGTTGGAACAGCCTCAAATTTTAGTGAACTTAAAAGACCTCTTAGCTGAAGCATAATTACTGGTACGCAGGTTGGTTCACGCTGAGAAGATGAGCCTGAATTTGAAAGAAAGATCATTTAATTTCTACCTTCAATTATTTGAAGGGCACAGAATCACTAACATATTCTGAGCATCAAAGAGCCACACACTGGGTGATACACTGGAAATCCATTATCTACATTTCTTAAAATAACACTTCATGATAGTTTTCACTTAATCACAACTTCCCAACCCATTAAAACTAGAACTATGACCACAGTAATGGTATAAGAAATAATTGTCACTGCAGTCTAAGACATGGCCATGTATTTGAGAGTGCCTTGCTCAATATCACTTGAAATATTCAAGCAAAAGATAGCCACTGGCAGAGATGTTGAAAGGGTTCAGCATGAGTTAGGTAGTTGGGCTAAATGATGATAAAGTTTATAGTATCATTGGAATGCCATGGTTCTTGATTCATCAGAACCTAGGATTCTTTGACAGAATGGAACTGAATGAATTTACATTTGGAGCAATGTGTGAAGCATCCTATGATGTGGGTAGGAAAAAAAATTGCCACCAGATTGGTAAGGGCCTTCAAATTACCAGGACGATGCATAAGTTTCTAAATTTCAAAAGAATCTACCAACTGGGCCTTGTTCCTGTGGTTGTTAACATTTCATCAATGAAATCAGAATTGGAAGGAAAATGAAAGTTGTCCCAAACCAATAAATTAGTTACACAGATTAAGGGATATGTTAAAGTTCACACTGCCAAAACAAAACACATCTCCTGATAACTACTCTGGGTAACAAATTCATTATACTATACTGTTCTACACTGGGTTACTCCATATATATATTTCAATGTTTTAATTTCCTGAGAGTTCTTTGCACAGACTAGTTTTCTTTTTTTTCCTTCTGAAACCCAGATTAGCCACACTTACATAATTATGTTTCCTAAAATGCCATAGTCTTTCAAGACTCTGTGTCCCTAAGTATGTTTTTTCCTTTGCCTAAGTTATATTTTGTTGGGAAGTTGTGCCAACATAACAGCTGCTTCTAATGAGTATTTTTAGTACCTCATCAAAAAATATAAAATCAATGATCTTGAAAGGATTCTAAGTCAAAAATTTAAAAATTAAAAAAAACCTAAATTTTAAAAAATCAAAGAAAACATTCAACAGACCAGAATATAACTTTAAGAAAATAAAAACTATAAATATACTCACTTGGATATGAACAGATAAAGTATCGATGATAAAGTTAACTAGATACTATGAATATATTCTTAAAAAATGATATTCAAAGAATCTGAAATTTGAAAAGAAAAATAAAATAGCATAAAAATTATAGAGAGGTAAGGAAGATGGTGGCAGAAGAGGGTGACCTTAAATCATCTCCTCCCATAAACACAACTAGATTAACTATCAAATCATCCTAAATACCACAGAAATCAACCTGAAGACTGACAGAACAAACTCCACAACTACAAGTAGAAAGAGACCACATCAAAGAAGGTAGGAAGTGCAGAGATGTGGTTTGGGGAAGAAATGGATTACCATCCTTCAGAGAGGAAGGAGCCATAGTGGCAAAGGAGAGAAAGAGAGAAAGAGAGGAACACACAGGGGAAAGAACAAAGAGAACATTTCCCAAAGCCATTGGCTAGGAAAATGAGAAGAGCTGATTTCTGTGTTCTTGTAAACTGCAGGGCTTTAAGACTGGAGGTTTTTTTTTTTAAGATTTTATTTATTTGATAGAGAGAGAGAGCACACAAGTGGTGGAGAGGGGCAGAGGGAGAAGCGGACTCCCTGCTGAACAAAGATCCTGATGCAGGGTTCAATCCCAGGACCCTGGGATCATGACCTGAGTTGAATGCAGCCGCCTAACCGACTGAACCACCAGGCACCCCAAAAAACTTGAGTTTTAATGGTAGAAGGGCTTGGCTGGAATAGAGCCCAGAGGGTGCTGCACTACTCTTGAAGAGAAGGCAGGCGACATGGAAACAATGATCTGAAGAATGTTTGTGGCAGACAATGGGGAGATTATTTGCTGCTCTTGGAGCACATCCTTGAGAGGCAACATTCATGGAAGATGTCTTTCTCTCTACTGTCTCCTCAGCATAAATGCAGAACCATCTGCTGGAAACAATGCTGTGCTGACATTGGCTGCCTAACATGCTTATCCAAGTCCCACACCATTGTTTTCTGGAGGAACTACCTGTCTCAATCAAGCTTGCCTCAGTTCCAGCATAGAGGGCCCCTTCACCAGAAGACCAGAAGAAATCCCTTCCCACACCATATCTCCCAAGCAGAGAGAGGGCTGCAGTTCCACTGGAAGTAGCATAAGATCTTATATCACAAGCAGACCAGAACAGACCTAATTAAAACTTGTCACATTCTGGCCAATGTGCAAGGACTGCCCACTGCAGGCAAGGAGAGCCTCTGCAGACGACTGGCCTGAAGGATAGAGCAGATAAAACACAACAGCATAGCACAGACAACACACACCAGAGACACACCTGAAATACCAGACTCTGGACACTACATGACCTCTTCTTCAAAAGGTCATTACTTTCAGGAGCAGGAAACATATGTGCTTTTCTAACACACAAGACAAGTCAGAGAATTAGATAAAATGCCAAGATGGAAGAATTCATCCCAAATGAAAGAACACGATAAAGTCACCAACAGAGATCTAAGCAAAACAGATGTAAGTTACATGCCTAATGGAGAACTTAAAGAAACAATCATAAGGGCACTAACTAGGCTTGCTAAAAGAATGAAAGAGTTCAGGGAGACCCTTACCACAGAGATAAAAGAGTGAAAAAAGAATAAATCAGAGATGAAAAAAGCAATAACTGAAATTGGAAATAGGCTTGATGCAATGAACACAGGATGGAAGAAACAGGGGAACAAATAAGTTATATAGAAAACAAAATAATTGGGGGCACCTGGGTGGCTCAGTCATTGAGCGTCTGCCTTTGGCTCAGGTCATGATCCCAGGGTCCTGGAATAGAGCCCCACACTGGGCTCCCTGCTCAGCGGAAAGCCTGCTTCTCCCTCTCCCACTCCCCCTGCTTGTGCTTCTGCTCTCGCTATCTCTCTCTCTGTCAAATAAATAAATTAAAAACATCTTTAAAAAAAAGGAAACAAAATAATTGAAAGTAATGAAGCTGAACAAAAAAGAGAAAGAAAAATTATGGAACATAAGAGTAGACTTAGGGATTTCAGTGATTCCACCAAGCATAATATCATTTGTATTATTATGAGTCCCAAAAGAAGAAGATAGAGAAAAGGGGGAAGAAAATTTGCAGAAAACCATAGCTGAAAACTTCCCTAACCTGGGGAAAGAAAAAAACATCAAAAACCTGAAGATACAGAGAACTCCGATTATTAAAAAATAAAGAGAAGGGGAAAAAAGCCAACCCCAAGATATACTGTAATTAAATTTGCAAAATATAGTGATAAAGGAAAACTCTTAAAAGGAGCAAGACAAAAGAAGTCCTTAATTTATAAGAAAAGACCCATAAGGCTAGCAGCAGAGCTCTCCACAGAAACGTAGCAAGCCAGAAGAAAGTGGCATGATACATTCAATGTGCTGAATGGGAATAATCTGCAGCCAAGAATACTCTATGCAGCAAAGTTATCTCTCAGAATAGAAGGAGAGACAAAGAGTTTCCCAGACAAACAAAAACTAAAGAAGTTTGTGATCACTGAACCAACCCTGCAGGAAATATTAAAAGGGATTCTTTGAGTGAAAAAGACTGAAAGTGACTAAAAGAAGGAACAGAGAAAATCACCAGAAACAATGATAAAGCTGGTAATAAAATGGCACTAAATATGTATCTATAATTACTCTGAGTGTAAATTAAGTAAATTCTCCAATCAAAAAACAAAAGGTGCCAGAATATATAAGAAAACAAGACTCATCAATATACTGCTCACAAGAAACTCATTTTAGACCTAAAGACATCTGCAGAATGAAAGAGAGGGGATGGGGAAATATTTATCATGCAAATGGATGTCAAAAGAAAACCAGATTCATTTGCTTGCCTTGAGTTCCCCAATAGGAATTATCTGTGCCAGACCCTGCCCCCAATGAGCCAAAAGCTGAGCCCAGCAAAGTGTATCCCCTGGGGGACAGCTGAGACCTCCTTGGGTCTTTGTTCACCATCTGCCCCAGTTCCACTGATGTGTCAAGAATTGATAGGGAGGGGTGGAGTAAGATGACGGAGGAGTAGGAGACCTGGATTTCCTCTGGTCTCAGGAATTCAGCTGAATAGGGATCAAACCATCTGAACACCTACGAACTCAACAGGAGATGGAAGAGAAGAATAGCAAGAAAGACGGGGTGCCTGAGTGCAGCAGAGCTCACAGGTATCGGAGCGGGGAAGCGGGCTATAGAGATGGAGCCGAGGCGCGGGGTCTCAGCTCAGGGTTGCCATAAACTGTGATCAGTGACAGTCGGGCCACTTCTCCCCCAGCAAGAAACCCAAAAGCAGCAGATTCAGGGAGACTCCCCTTCCTCCCCGGGGAGGAGCGGCGTGGGAGCGCACCACAGGGATCTGCTAGGTTTGGAGACTCTACATGGGGTCGGGTGCCAGAGATAGAAATTCTCGGTCACAGGCCAGGTAAGCACAGAGTGTGGCCAGAGATGGGGGAGACGGCAGTGACTGAATGCTTTTCTCTGGGGGCACACTGAGGAGCAGGGCCCCCAGTTCTCGGCTCCTCCCACGTGGAGATTGGGAGGCAGCCATTTTCACTCTCGTCCTCCAAAGCTGTACGGAAAGCTTGCAGGGAAAAAAAAGCTCCCAAGAGCAAACCCAAGCAGATTGCTTAGCCCGACCCAGCAAGGGTGGGGAAATTCCGCTTCAGCAAAGATATCTGGGAACCACAGCAACAGGCCCCTCCCCCAAAAAATCAGCATGAACAGCCAGCCAAGACCAAGTTTACTGATCAATGAGACAGAAGAACTCCAGCGCTAAGGGACTACTGCACACAGAATTCATGGCTTTTTTACCATGAATCATTAGATTTTCAAAGTTAATTTTTTAACTGTCTTTTTTTTTTAATTTTCTTTTTCCCTTTTTTACCATCTTATAAAACCCTTTCTAAATTTTTTTTTTTCATTTTTAGAGTCATATTCTATCCCTTCATAGTAGTTACCCTTATTTTTGGCATATATATATATAAGTTGTTCTCTCTTTAAAATTTTGAGATACACTTTCTTCTAAAATATCAAAATATACCCTAAATCTCTAGTGTATGGCTTTGTTCTAGTCTCCTGACTGATCACATTCTCTCCCCTTTTTCTTTCTTTCTTTCTTTTGTTTTATCCTCTTTTTTTCTTTTTCAAACACCTTATATCAATTCCTTTTTTAAAACTTTTTATACT
Source organism: Zalophus californianus (assembly GCF_009762305.2). Lineage (NCBI taxonomy): Eukaryota > Metazoa > Chordata > Mammalia > Carnivora > Otariidae > Zalophus > Zalophus californianus. The sequence goes on from NC_045605.1 coordinate 33,675,306, forward strand.
TTTCATCTTTAGAGTCATATTCCATCCCTTCATCATATCAACCCTTATTTTGTAAATATATGTCTTCCTTTCTTTAAAATTTTAGGAGGCACTATCTTCTAACAGAAACAAATATACCCAAAATCTAGGGTGTGGCACTGATCTGTGCACAAGCCTGATCATATTTGATCATATTCTGTTTTTTTTTTTTGTTCTCTTTTTGTTTCTTTTTACCTTTTTCTTTTTCCTTTTTTCTCTTTCTATTTTTCTTTCTTTCCCTTTCTTTTCCCCTGGTTTCAGGTCTTTTCTGATTTGATTAGAGTATATTTTCTGGGGATGTTGTTAACCTGTTAGCATTTTGTTCTCTCATTCATCTATTCTCCTCTGGACAAAATGAAAAGACGAAAAAAATCAGCTCAACAAAAAAACAAGAGGTAGTACCGTTGGCCAGGGACCTACTCAATATGGACATTAGTATGATGTCAGACCTTGAATTCAGAATCATGATTTTAAACATACTAGATGGGCTTGAAAAAAGCGTGGAAGTTATTAGAGAAACCCTTTCTGGAGAAATAAAAGAACTAAAATCTAACCAAGTCGAAATCAAAAAGGCTATTAATGAGGTGCAATAAAAAATGGGGGCAATAACAGCTAGGATAAATGAGGCAGAAGAGAGAATTAGCGATATAGAAGACGAAATGATGGAAAATAAAGAAGCTGAGAAAAAGAGAGATAAACAACTACTGGATCACGAGGGCAGAATTCGAGAGATAAGCGATACGATAAGACAAAACAACATTAGAATAATAGGGATCCCAGAAAAAGAAGAAAGAGAGAGAGGGGCAGAAGGTATATTGGAGCAAATTATAGCAGAGAACTTCCCTAATGTGGGGAAGGAAACAGGCATCAAAACCCAGGAGGCACAGAGAACCCCTCTCAAAATCAATAAAAATAGGTCAACACCCCGACATCTAATAGTAAAACTTATGAGTCTCAGAGATAAAGAGAAAATCCTGAAAGCAGCTCGGGAGAAGAGATATGTAACCTATAATGGTAGAAACATTAGATTGGCAACAGACCTATCCACAGAGACCTGGCAGGCCAGAAAGGACTGGCATGAGATCTTCAGAGCACTAAATGAGAAAAATATGCAGCCAAGAATACTATATCCAGTTAGGCTATCATTGAAAATAAAAGGAGAGATAAAAAGCTTCCAAGACAAACAAAAACAAAAGGAATTTGCAAACACGAAACCAGCCCTACAAGAAATATTGAAAGGGGTCCTCTAAGCAAAGAGAGAGCCTAAAAGCAGCATAGATCAGAAAGGAACACAGACAATATACAGTAGCAGTCACCTTATGGGCAATACAATGGCATTAATTTCCTATCTTTCAAAAGTTACCCTGAATATAAATGGGCTAAATGCCCCAATAAAAAAAAAAACAGGCTATCAGATTGGATTAAAAAACAAGACCCATGATATGCAGTCTGCAAGAGACTCATTTTAAACCCCAAAACACCCCCACATTGAAAGTGAGGGGGAGTGCCTGGGTGGCTCAGTCAGTTAAGCAAATGCCTTAGGCTCAGGTCATAATCCTGGAGTCCCGGGATTGAGTCCCATATCGGGCTCCCTGCTTGGCGGGGAGTCTGCTTCTCCCTCTGACCCTCCCCCTTCTCATGTGCGCGCTCTCTCTCTCTCTCTCTCTCATTCTCAGTCTCTCAAAATAAATAAATAAATCTTTAAAAAAAAGAAAGTGAGGGGGTGGAAAACCATTTACCATGCTAATGGAAACCAAAAGAAAGCTGGGGTGGCAATCCTTACATCAGACAAATTAGATTTTAAAACAAAGACTGTAATAAGAGATGAGGTAGGACACCATATCCTACTTAAAGGGTCTATCCAAAAAGAAGATCTAACAATTGTAAATATCTACGCCCCTAACATGGGAGCAGCCAATTATAAAGGCAATTAATAACAAAAGCAAAGAAACACATTGACAACAATACAATAATAGTGGGGGACTTTAACAACCCTCTCACTGAAATGGACAGATCATCTAAGCAAAAGATCAACAAGGAAATAAAGACTTTAAATGAAACACTGGACCGAATGGACTTCACAGATATATTCAGAACATTCCATCCCAAAGCAATGGAATACACATTCTTCTCTAGTGCCCATGGAACATTCTCCAGAATAGATCACATCCTAGGTCACAAATCACATCTCAACTGGTACCAAAGTTTGGGATTATTCCCTGCATATTTTCAGACCACAATGCTTTGAAATTAGAACTCAATCACAAGAGGAAAGTCGGAAAGAACTTGAATACATGGAGATTAAAGAGCATCCTACTAAAGAATGAATGGGTCAACCAGGAAATGAAAGATTTTAAAAAATTCATGGAAACCAATGAAAATGAAAACACAACTGTTCAAAATCTTTCGGATGCAGCAAAGGCAGTCCTAAGAGGAATGTATACAGCAATACAAGCCTTTCTCAAGAAACAAGAAAGGTCTCAAATACACAACCTAACGCTACACCTAAAGGATCTAGAGAAAAACAGCAAATAAAGCCCAAACCCAGCAGGAGAAGAGAAATCATAAAGATCAGAGCAGAAATCAATGACATAGAAACCAAAAGAACATTAGAACAGATCAACGAAACTAGGAGCTGGTTCTTTGAAAGAATTAACAAGATTGATAAACCCCTGGCCAAACTTATCAAAAAGAAAAGAGAAATGACCCAAATCAACAAAATCATAAATGAAAGAGGAGAGAAAACAACCAACAACAAAGAAATACAAATAATTATAAGAACATATTAAGAGCAACTCTATGCCAGCAAATTAGATAACCTGGAAGAAATGGGTGCATTCCTAGAGATGTATCAACTACCAAAATTGAACCAGAAAGAAATAGAAAACCTGAACAGACCTAAAACCACCAAGGAAATTGAAGCAGTCATCAAAAAAAATCCCAAGAAACAAAAGCCCAGGGCCAGATGGCTTCCCAGGGGAATTCTACCAAACATTTCAAGAAGAATTAATACCTATTCTCCTGAAACTGTTCCAAAAAATAGAAACGGAAGGAAAACTTCCAAACTTATTTTATGAGGCCATCATTACCTTGATCCCAAAACCAGACAAAGACCCCATCAAAAAGGAGAATTACAGACCAATATCCTTGATTAACATGAATGAAAAAACTCTCACCAAAATACTAGCCAGTAGGATCCAACAGTACATGAAAAGTATTATTCACCATGACCAAGTGGGATTTATCCCTGGGCTGCAAGGTTGTTTAATATCTGCAAATCATTCAACGTGATACAATATATTAACAAAAGAAAGAACAAGAATCATATGATCTCAATAGATGCAGAAAAATCATTTGACAAAGTACAGCATCCTTTAGTGATCAAAATTTTTCAGAGTATAGGGATAGAGGCTATATACCTCAATATCATAAAAGCCATCTATGAAAAACCTACAGCGAATATCATTCTCAATGGGAAAAAACTGAGAGCTTTACCCCTAAGGTCAGGAATGCGGCAGGGATGTCCACTATCACCACTGCTTTTCAACATAGTATTAGAAGTCCTAGCCACAGCAATCAGACAACAAATGAAATCAAAGGCATCCAAATCGGCAAAGAGGAAGTCAAACTCTCACTCTTTGCAGATGATATGATACTTTATGTGGAAAACCCAAAGGACTCCACCCCGAAACTGCTAGAACTCATACAGAAATTTAGTAAAGTGGCAGGATATAAAATCAATGCACAGAAATCAGTGGCATTCCTATACACCAACAAAAGACAGAAGAGAGAAAAATTAAGGAGTCGATCCCATTTACAATTGCACCCAAAAGCATAAGATACCTAGGAATAAATCTAACCAAAGAGGCAAAGGATTTGTACTCCGAAAACTCTAAAATACTCATAAAAGAAATTGAGGAAGACACCAAGAAATGGAAAAAACGTTCCATGTTCATGGATTGGAAGAACAAACATTGTGAAGATGTCAATGCTACCCAGAGCAATCTACACATTCAATGCAATCCCCATTAAAATACCATCCACTTTTATCATAGATATGAAACAAATAATCCTAAAATCTGTATGGAACCAGAAAAGACCGGGAATAGCCAGAGGAATGTTGAAAAAGAAAAACAAAGCTGATGGCATCACAATTCCGGACTTCCAACTTTATTACAAAGCTGTCATCATCAAGACAGTATGTACTGGCACAAAAACAGACACATAGATCAATGGGACAGAATAGAGAACCCGGAAATGCACCCTCAACTCTTTGGTGAACTAATCTTTGACAAGCAGGAAAGAGTGTCCAACGGAAAAAAGACAGTCTCTTCAACAAATGGTGGTGGCAGCCACATACAGAAGAATGAAATTGGACCATTTCCTTACACCACACACAAAAATAGACTCCAAATGGTTGTAAGACCTAAATGTGAGACAGGTGTCCATCAAAATCCTAAAGGAAAACACAGGCAGCAACCTCTTCGACCTCAGTTGCAGCAACTTCTTCCTAGAAACATCGCCAAAGGCAAGGGAAGCCAGGGCAAAAATGAACTATTGGGATTTCATCAAGATAAAAAGCTTTTGCACAGCAAAAGAAACAGTCCACAAAACCAAAAGACAACCAACAGAATGGGAGAAAATATTTGCAAATGACATATCAATTAAAGGGCTAGTATCCAAAATCTATAAAGAACTTATCAAACTCAACACCCAAAGACAAATTATCCAATCAAAAAATGGGCAGAAGACATGAACAAGCATTTTTGCAAAGAAGACCTCCAAATGGCCAACAGACACATGAAAAAGTGCTAAACATTCCTCGGCATCAGGGAAATCCAAATCAAAACCTCAATGAGATATCACCTCACACCAGTCAGAATGGCTAAAATTAAAAAGTCAGGAAATGACAGATGTTGGCAGGGATGGGGAGAAAGGGGAACCCTCCTACACTGTTGGTGGGAATGCAAACTGGTGCAACCCCTCTGGAAAACAGTATGGAGGTTCCTCAAAAAGTTGAAAATAGAGGTACCATATGATCCAGCAATTGCACTACTGGGTATTTACCCCAAAGATACAAATGTAGGGATCCGAAGGGGTACGTGCACCCCAATGTTTATAGCAGCAATGTCCACAATGGCCAAACTGTGGAAAGAGCCAAGCTGTCCATCGACAGATGAATGGATAAAGAAGAGGTGGTATATATACACAATGGAATATTATGCAGCCATCAAAAGGAATGAGATTTGCCATTTGCAACGACGTGGATAGAACTGGAGGGTGTTATGCTGAGTGAAATAAGTCAATCAGAGAAAGACATGTATCATATGACCTCACTGATAGGAGGAATTCTTAATCTCAGGAAACAAACTGAGGGTTTCTGGAGTGGTGCGCTGTGGGAGGGTTGGGGTGGCTGGTGATAGACATTGGGGAGGGTATGTGCTATGGTGAGTGCTGTGAATTGTGCAAGACTGTTGAATCACAGATCTGTACTTCTGGAACAAATAATGCAATATATATTAAGAAAAGAAAAAAAAAAGAAGATAGCAGGAGGGGAAGAATGAAGGGTAGTAAATCAGAGGGGGAGATGAACCATGAGAGAGGATGGACTCTGAAAAACAAACTGAGGGTTCTAGAGTGGAGGGGGTTGGGGGATGGGTTAGCCTGGTGATGGGTATTAAAGAGGGCACGTTTTGCATGGAGCACTGGATGTTATGCACAAACAATGACTCATGGAACACTATATCAAAATCTAATGATATAATGTATAGTGATTAACATAATAATAAAAAAATTTAAAGAAAAAAATCAGAGTAGCAATACTTTCATTGAACAAACTAGACTTTAAAATAAAGACTGTAACAAAAGAAAAAGAAGTGCACTATATCATATTAAAGGGGAAAATCCAACAAAAGCATCTTTGAAATGTAAATATTTATCCCCCCAATATGGGAACACCCCAATATATAAAACAATAACAAACATAAAGGAAGTAATAGATAATACAGTAATAGTAGGGGACATTAACACCCCATTTACATCAATGGACCAATCATTTAAACAGAAAATCTACAAGGAATCAATGTTTTTGAATTACACACTGAACCAGAGGGACTTAACAGATATATTCAGAATATTTTATCCCAAAACAGCACAACACACATTCTTTTCAAGTGCACATGAGACATTCTCTAGAATAGATTGCACACTAGTTCACAAATCAGGTCTCAAAAAGTACAAAAAATTTGGATTATGTCATGCATATTTTCTGACCACAGTGCTATGAAGCTTAAAGTCAACCACAAGAAAATATCTAGAAGTCAACAAATACATGAAGGTTAAACAACATTCTACTAAACAATGAATGGGTCAACCAGGAAATCAAAGAAGAAATACCAAAAATACATGGAAGCAAATGAAAAATGAAAACACAAAGTTCCAAAACCTTTGGGTTGTAGTAAAAGTGGGCCTAAGAGGAAAGTTCACAGCAGCACATGCATACCTTTTTTTTAAATTTTTAGATTTATTTATTCATTTATTTATTTGAGAAAGAGAGAGAGAGCACAAGCAGGGGGAGCATCAGGCAGAGGGAGCATCAGGCTCCCCATGAAGCAAGGAGCCTAATGCGGGGCTTGAACCCCGGACCCTGGGATCATGACCTGAGCTGAAGGCAGATGCTTAACCGACTGAGCCACCCAGGCTCCCCATCAGCACATGCATATCTCAAGTAGAAAGAAAAACCTCAAATAAGCAACTTAACATTACACCTAAATGAGCTAGAAAAAGAATAACAAATGAAGCCTAAAGCCAGCAGAAAGAAGGAAATAAAGATCAGAGCAGAAACAGATGATATAGAAACTCAAAAATAATACAGCAGATCAATGAAACCAGGAGACAGTTCTTTGAAAAAAAATTAAATTGATAAACCCCTAACCAGACTTATCAAAAAGAAAAATAAAGGGCCCAGATAAATAAAATTACAAACGAGAGAGGAGAAATAACAAACAACACTGCGGAAATACAAAGGATTATAAAAGAATGTTATGACAAACTATATGCCAATAAATTGAACAACCTACAAAAAATGGATAAATTCCTAGAAAACTACCAAACTGGAAGAGGAAGAAATACAAATAGAAATAATAGAAAACTTGAACAGATCGATAACCAGTAAAGAATTTAAATCAGTAATCAAAAAGATCCCAACAAACAAAACTCCAGGGTGAGATGGGTTCACATGTGAATTCTATCAAACATTTAAGAAAGAGTTAATATCTATTCTTCTCAAACTATTCCAAAAGAGTTGAAAAGAAAGGAAAATTTCCAAATTCATTCCAGGAGGCCAGCATTACCCTGACACCAAAACCAGATAAAGATCACTAAAAAAGACAACTGCAGGCCAATAGCCCTGATGAACACAGATGCAAAAGTTCTCAATAAAATACTAGCAAACTGAATCCAACAGAACATTAAAAGAATGATTCACCATGATCCAGTGGGATTTATTTCTGGACTGCAAGTGTGGTTCAATATTTACACATCAATCAATGTGATACACCACATTAATTTAAAAAAAGGATAAGAACCATATGATCCTTTCAGTAGATGCAGAAAAAGCATTTGATAAAATACAATATCCATTCACGATAAAAACTCTCCAACAACGTAAGTTTAAAAGGAACATAATAAAGGTCATATATGAAAAACCCACAGCTAATATCCTCAATGGGGAAAAACAGAGCTTTTCCTTTAAGGTCAGGAGGAAAACAGGGATGTCTACTCTCACCAGTTATTTAACATAGTACTAGAAGTCCTAGTCATAGCAATCAGCCAACAAAGAGAAATAAAAGACATCAAAATCACAAGAAAGAAGTCAATCTTTCACTATTTGCAGAATATATGATACTCTATATAGAAATCCCTGAAAGATTCCACCAAAAAATTGCTAGAAGTGATACATGAATTCAATAAAGTCATGGGATACAAAATCAATGTACAGAAATCTGTTGCATTAATGAAGTAGCACAAAGAGAAAATATAGAATCAATCCAATTTACAATTGCACCAAAATCCATAAGATACCTAGGAATAAACCTAGCCAAAGAGGTGAAAAATCTGTACTCTGTAAACTATAAAACACTGATGAAAAAAATTGAAGATGACACAAAGAAATGGAAAGACATTCCATGCTCATGGACTGGAAGAACAAATATTATTAAAATGTCTATACTACCCAAAACAATCTATACATTTAATGCAAACCCTATCCAAATAACAACATTTCTCACAGAGCTAGAACAAACGACCTGAAAATTTGTATCAACCACAAAAGATCCTGAATATTCAAAGCAACCTTGAAAAAGAAAAGCAAAGCTGGAGGCATCACAATTCTGGATTTCAGGTTTATTACAAAGCTGTAGGGATCAAGACAGTATGAAACGACCACAAAAATAGACACGTAAATCAATAGAAAAGAGAAGAAACCCTAGAAATAAACCCACAACTATATGGTCAATCAATCTTCAACAAAGCAGAAAAGAATATCCTATGGAATAAAAGCAGTCTCTAACAAATGGTGTTGGGAAAACTGGCTGGCAACATGCAAAAGAATGAAACTGCATCACTTTCTTACACTACACACAAAAATACATTCAAAATGGATTAAAGTCCTAAATGTGAGACAAGAAACCATAAAAACCCTAGAGGAGAACACAGGCAGCAACCTCTTTGACATGGGTCATAGAAACTTCTGACTAGATATGTCTCCTGAGGTAAGGGAAACAAAAGCAAAAATAAACTTGGAACTTCATCAAAATAAAAACCTTTTGCATGGCAAAGGAAACAATCATCAAAATTAAAAGCCAATCCATGGAATGGGAGAAGATATCTGTAAATGGCATATCAGATAAAGGGTTAGTATCTGAAATATATAAAGAATTTATACAACTCAACACTCAAAACCCAAATAATTCAATTAAAAAATGGGCAGAAGATATGGATAGATATTTTTCCAAAGAAAATCTACATATGGCCAACAGACACATAAAAAGATGTTCAACATCACTGATCATCAGGGAAATGCTAATCAAAACTACAATGAGATGTCACCTCACATCTGTCAGAATGGCTAAAATCAAAAATACAAAAAACTACAGGTGTTGACAAGGATGTGGAGAAAAAGGAACACTTTTGCACTGTTGATGGAAATATAAACTGGTACAGCCACTCTGGAAAACCATATGGAGATTCCTTGAAAAGTTAAAAAATAGAACTATCCTATGATCCAGTAATTGCACTACTAGCTATTTACCCAAAGAATACAAAAATACTAATTCAAAGGAATACATGCACCCTGATGTTTACAGCAACATTATCTAGAATAGTCAAATTATGGAAATAGTCCAACTGTCCATTGACTGATGAGTGGATAAAGAAGATGTGTGTGTATATATATATATATATATATATACACATATATCTACATATATCTACAATTAATATTACTCATCCATAAAAAAGAATGAGATCTTGCCATTTGCAACAACATGGATGGATGTAGAGGATATAATGCTAAGTGAAATACATCAGTCAGAGGAAGACAAATACCATATGATTTCACTCATATGTGGAATTTAGGAAGAAAACAAATGAACAAAGGAAAATAAAGAGAGGCAAAATAAGAAACAGACTCAAGTATAGAAAGTATGGAGCACAAACTAATGGTTACCAGAAGAGGGATGGGCGGAAGTGGGGATTAAATAGGTGATAGGGATTAACAAGTGCACTTGTTGTAAAGAGCCTGGTTATTGTATGGAAGTGTTGAATCATGATATTGTACACCTGAAGCTAATATTACAATGTATGTTAACTAACTGGTATTTAAAAAAAAAAAAACTTTTTAAAGGGGAAAAAAAGTGCAACTATAATTTTGGGGAAAAAAACAGGAAATTTTCCACAAAGCAGAATTAAAAAAAAATAAAGAATCCAAAATAAGATAAGGATAAGAAAATTATAAAATTAAATGAGGAGATGTGATGTCTGAATGAAGAAAACTATTTCAGAAAAAAAAGTAGGAACTTACTCAAGAAATAAAAATATCAAATTTGTCAGAAATGTAGAATAGATATTTCCATAAAACAATGACTCTAGATCAGAAAGTCATATAAAATATGTATTATATATCACAAGTATGTCAGACTTTATAAAACATTACTGGAAATCTGAAAGGTCATACAAATTAGAATATTTTCTAATCTAGAATTTAATAACTGACCATTTTATCACATTACCATTTTCAAATATATAGTGTTGCAAAAATTCCTCCATCTACACATTTTTTCACAGGAAGTTACTAGATAATTTGTTTTTGTCACAAAAACATATTAGGAAACAAAGACAAAGAATATTATGTAATCCAAAATTTAAGGGATCTTTTACAGGAAAAAGACAAAAATTCTGAGGATGATAATAAATAAATATTCTATGAGCACAGCTATGTAGGAAGCCAAAAGGAAATTTGTGTAGATAGAAGCAGTAAAATAAAGGGGCTTAGGAGATATGTCTCCAATATTAAAAATGGAACCAAAAAAAAAAAAATGGAACCAAGAAGTTAACTGATGTGACTGATCATATAGAGAAATTTTATAGTTCAATCAGAGTAGAAAATAAGTATGTTTAATTTGAGAAATGTTCATTGATCTTTTGATGTTTCAGATGTATTAGTTACTTTAGGATACATCAATGAATAAAATAGACATTGATATCTGCCCTATTAGAGTATGCAATCAAGTAAAAAATGTTAAGCAATTATTAATTCCAGAAAAACAAACAAAAAACAAAACAAAAGTCAAACAAGGCAAACAGTTATCCAAGAAAGAAAATGTAATCATGCTACACTATGTGGAACGGCCAAAGAACAATCTCACATAGTCACAACAATTTATACATTGAAATTGATTTAAACTAATATTAAGCTAAAACTTATTTTGTTTAAGAGAATGATGTTAAGACCTGGGATGGGAAATCAATAAATACATATAATTGGAAAAAAGATGAAATAAAACTATATAAGCATGCATGCCCAACCCCATTCTCTAACATAGATATTCCATCATATCAGCACTATTTTCTGTGGAAGTTGAGCCAACTCACCCTTTGAATTCCTCTCCACTCAGGCCAATTAGCAGCTGTGACTAGAGTTAGCACACTGAATGCTATGTATTTGTAGTCCCCCAACTAAAATATCTCTAAGATGAGTTTTTAGGTAATACATAATAGAAATGTTTTATATTAGAATATCCTGTGGGAGAATATATTACAAAAATTAAGAAGGAGGGTCAGGGTGATGCTAATGAGAATAATGAAAGAGATGAATGGGAATAAATAAATCCTTATTTTATAATTTGATATGAACTTATTATTTTTAAATAGAAATATTTTAACGATATTTACTTGTTTGTAACCATTAAAATAAGTTTTCTCAGGTCAATAATCCAGATAGTTACAGATAGCAAATTTAAAATCTTTCAAAAGGACTTTTTTTTTTTTCTGATGCCTTGCAGATATTCCCAGTCATCTTTGGAGTTCAGACTATTGAGCTATATCTCAATGTGATAGGTTTTACATTAGTAGAGCAGTATGTATATTTAGTTTTCTATATATAATCATTTTAAGATATAAGAAATCTATCTTTCTACATGTTATGTTTAACTCTGGGTCTTAGTGGGATATTATAATAATACTTTCAATATTATTAAAATAAATCATTGGCCTCTATTCTACACTGTGACTTGCAAATTAAGATGCAAATATGAAGTGCTTAATGGTAATCATTTGATTTATGTAATATAAACTTAGTTGTTCCCCTATTCCATGATAAATAAAACATTTTATCTTATATTTCTTTTAAATCACTTCCTTGATTTCAAGATATTGCACTTTTCTCATAATTTTAAAAGTCAAAAAATCTAAAAAGTCAACTATGTATTTACTCAGATTATTTTTACTGACATAATTATAATGTTTTTATGTTTGAATCCCATTTCTCCCCACCACCTCCTAAATGACACTGTGATAACTCAGTGTTTCTTAAATTAAACAAAATAATGTTGGCACACTACCTTCCATCCATTAAAAAAGATAAATTTAAAATTAATTGTGTTCTTATAAAAAGGTGCAATAAAACTAGCTTATTGATGTTCTAGGAAGTGAACTTTAACTGAAATCTTGTTTGTAAAACTATTGTAGATTTATTTAAGAAAGTGCATATTATTATTATAACAGTAATAATTATGACTCTACAGAAGATATGTCCATAGGTTATTAATTTAACTTTACCATAAACATGATTAAAGTCCGTATTCACTTTATGCACTTTTTATATTGCCAAAGATTAAGATCTGTCTAGGCAAAAGCATATTTCAAGTATCCATAGTAAGAGTATTATAAATGTAATTTGTCTTTACTGAAAAGCTTTAATACATAATACATATTCTATTAAACTTATCTGGTATTATAAACCCTTCCAAAACAAAAAAGAAATCATTTGACATGCATGCACTAACCTCCTAAGCTTTAAAACCTGTTTATAAATGCTATGATTTTGATACATTTCACTTTTCCACACATCCAATGATCATTTGGGGATCCAATCTGGCAGCTAACAATTTGCCATTCAACATTCTGTCAATAGATCATTGTTTTTATAGCTTGTTACATTTCAAAAAGTGATTGAGCTAATTAAACACAACTATGAAATCAAATATAAATTCAAATAATGTTCAGTGGCTTTGGAAAGGACATTATTATTAACAAAGACATATTTTAAATAACTCAGACCAGAGTTAAATTCATTAATCCATGTTTTTAGTACTACTTATAACAGTACGATTTTTATTTTTATATGTAATTTATATATGCTTTCTGTAAAATGCTGAGTTACACAGCCATGTGCTAGACTGCTTAAAAATGTAGACGCTTTTAAAAGTTAGAATAGTATAAACATGGTAAGTAAATGCCTTCATCAAAATGTTTATATTTGTGATAAAGAATATTTTCTATGCTTTGAATTCTTTGAACACTTAAAAATACTTTGTATCAAGGTAAATATAATAAAAATAAATAAAGCTAAAACAATAAGAAAAAATGGGAAGTTTGTAAAAGTAATGTTACCTATGTACTTGGATCTCTTAGATTTCCATTGATCATAGGCCTGAACTTCCGTCACAGTTTAATAAATTTCAGTTGTTTTAGTCCAATTCAGCAAGTAGGTAAAAAATATACATCGTTGAATGTGCTTCAGCAATGTGATAAAATTATTACTGATTACTTGAGACTGTGGTACCTGACTCCTCTGAGGATTAATTTACCTAATTGCAGATTGGTACATACAATTTGTATTGCTTCCATCCTTTGAGATATACTACCATAATTAGTGCACATAGTACATCCTGGGTATTCTTCCTGTACAATATTGCAGTTTTATGTGTGCCAAATTTAATCAATACATAACAACTTTTCTAATCAAGAAGATTTCATTTATCCCCATTTCAGATTTTGATGAGTCATGATGTTTCAACACTATAAATTTTTAGAGAGACAGCAAAACAAAAATAATTATATTATAGTAAGGGCTCATACTGCTTCCAAATAAGACTAACAGCAATAAAAATAATTTTATCAATTTTTATAATGTGTTTCTTACATATTGAGAATTATAACATGTCCTCATTTATGGACTATCATAACTTCATATCACCTAGGAAATAATAAACCAGGCTAGAGGCCTGTTTGGGTTTGCTTATTTGTTTCTTTTTTTGATACTTTATTTATCATATATGCAAGAAATTTTCAGCAAAAAATATTTTTTTGTATTTTAAATTGTTATCCAAAGTTTGTGCTTGACTTTGTTAAAGAGATTTTACTGAAAGAGATTTAATAAATTATGAAAAACATGCAAACCAGATAGAACGCGAGGCCAAAGCTCTGAGAGTTGCAGTACACTATTGGTTGAAACTGTACAGGCTAAGGTAATAAGGAGGTAAAAATTCTTTCAAAGCCCTTAAAAAAGTGTACACACACACACACACACACACACACACACACACACACACACACACACACACCTGGCAGCAGGAGAAAACCAGGGCAGAAATAAGGGAAATTTATTGATGAATTAAATCCTTCACCCTGGCTTAGAGAGTACATGTTGCCCAGTACTTAACCCCAGACTGAAAAACAAATCAAAAACACAAATCAAAGCAAGTGGCTTTTATCAAAACAGAATAAAGGAAACAAAAAACAAAAAATATTTGGGGAAAGTAAAAAGTTCTTTATAGGAAGAATTGTTTTAATTTGGAAGTTGGGGAGGGCCTCACAAATTGTCTCCTATAAGGTCCATTATTACACATCATAGAGTGAAGCCAGACATACCCCACCCAATTATATAAAACTCCTAACCATGAAGACTTTCCACTTAGAGATGTTTTGGAAACAGATCTACCTACATGATACAGAGGAAACTCATACTACATATACTAGTGTTAAAAAACATAATAAAAGGTCGGCATACATGAGAAAACCAAAAAATCAAAGTGAAATAATAAGATAATTTTGCAGATGAACTGACACTAGAGGAAACAAATAATTTAGGGAACAAAAGGAAACTAAAAATAAAATAAAAATCATTCCAAAATTTTATATGGATATTCAAAAAGGTATTGCAGCCTTTTTAAAAAGGTGAAAAAATTAATAAAGCTGCAGTAGAAAAAGAACTTTTAGAAATTATAAAAATCATTGCTATAATATGAATACATTAATTTGATAGATTGTCATGAGATAATAAAATATGGAACATATCATGGAGAAAAATAAATGAAATTTTATATATATATAATGAGGGATCAATCCAATTAGGAAAAGAGGAAGAAATGATCAGGTAAATGATTAGAAGAGAAGTAGAAAGAATTTTACCAGAACTTTACTATGGCAAATAAAATTAATAAAAATAACAACAATAAAACATTAGGCTTATCCCCATGGAACTTTATTATT
Organism: Zalophus californianus; assembly: GCF_009762305.2. Lineage (NCBI taxonomy): Eukaryota > Metazoa > Chordata > Mammalia > Carnivora > Otariidae > Zalophus > Zalophus californianus. The sequence continues at coordinate 33,690,375 of NC_045605.1, forward strand.
CTAAAATTTGTTAGAAAAGGACAAATACTAAAAGCTTCTGTTAAGAAATAAGACAAAGAAAAAAATCAATTGCTTTCTTATCATAGACAAAAAAATAGAAAAAAACATTTAATTTTCAAGATTTTCATGTCATCAATGCAGAAATTAATATAATAATTTTTTAAAGATTTTATTTATTTATTTAGAGTGAGAGAGAATGTGAGCAGGGGTGGGTGGAAGGAGAAGGAGAGAGAGAATCTCCAGTAGACTCCTAGCTGAGCATGGAGTCCAGTGCAGGTCTTGATCTCACAATCATGACCTGACCCAAAATCAAGAGCCAGATTCTCAACCAACTGAGCCACCCAGGTGTCCCAGAATTTAAAGAAATTTATGCTAAAAACAGAAATAACCCACAATGCTGTCTCTGAATAGTGGGACTGAAATTGGATGGGGAATTTATGGGTAACTATTGCTATTCTATAATATTTAAATTGTGACTATTTGTATATATGGATTTGCCTAAGTAATTTTAAAGGTTTAAAATAAATCAAGTAGACACTTTCCATCACTTACTGAAAGATATTTCAAAAAGGTTGTTTGACCTCAGCCACAGCAACTTCTTGCTATACATGTTTCCAAAGGCAAGGGAAACAAAAAAGCAAAAGTGAACTATTGGAACTTCAACAAGATAAAAAGTTTCTGCACAGCAAAGGAAACCATCAACAAAACAGAAGGCAACCTACAGAATGGGAGAATATATTTGCAAATGATATATCAGATAAAGGGCTAGTATCCAAGATCTATAAAAAAACTTATCAAACTCAACACCCAATAAAACCCAAATAATCCAGTCAAAAAATGGGCAGAAGACATGAACAGACATTTCTCCAAAGAAGACATCCAAATGGTCAACAGACACATGAAAAAATGCTCCACATCACTCAGCTTCAGGGAAATACAAATCAAAGCCACAATGAGATACCACCTCACACCAGTCACAATGGTTAAAATTAACAAGTCAGGAAACAAAATGTTGTCCAGGATGCAAAGAAAGAGGAACCTTCTTACACTGCTGGTGGGAATGCAAGCTGGTACTGCCACTTTGGAAAGGAGTATGGAAGTTCCTCAAGAAGTTAAAATTAGAGCTACCCTATGACCCAGCAATTGCAGTACTAAGTATTTACCCCAAAGATACAAATGTAGTGATAAGAAAGGATGCCTGCACCCCAATGTTTATAGCAGCAATGAGCTGAAGGCAGGTGCTTAACCAACTGAGCCACCCAGGTACCCCGGCTAATTGAATTTAAATACATTTTTTTTACAAAGTGTTGTAACATAAGTTATACTAATTACCCCAAAAGTAGGATGTCTTCATCTGCTTGGGTTATTATAACAAAATATTAGACTGGGTGGCTCAAACAACAGAAATTTATTTCTCACAGTTCTGGAGGCTGGAAATCCAAGATCAAGGCACCACTGGATTTGGTTCCCAATGAGAACTCTTCCTGGTTCACAGATGGCTGCCTTCTTGCTGTATCATCACATGACAGAGAAAGAAAGCTCTTTTGTCTCTTCCTCTTTTTATAAGGGCATTAGTCTCATCATGAGGGCCTCATGACCTAATATAACTCTAATTATCTCCTGAAATCCCTACCTCCAAAACCGTCACATTGGAGACAGGGTTTAAACATATGAATGACTAAATATGAATTTTGGTGGGACATAAACTTTCAGTCCACAGTCCTTCAACAGTCCATAACTTTTTAAGAGCCAATCCCCCAAATCTCCCTCTTCTCTCAGTGTACCACAACTCTTGTAATGTGTGCCCTGTGTAGTCCCCTTCTTTGGAATATGGGATTGTCCTGTGACTCCTTTTTTTGAATATGGCATCTGAATTTTGAATATCATTATTGGGAATATTCCTGATAGGATATAGAAGAGAACATATTGAGTGATTTCTAAGGCTAGGTCATAAGAAGCTTTGCATTTCTTGGGTTTCCTGAATTGCTCTCTATTTAGATGTTGCCCTTTGGAACCTAGTTACCATGCTGCAGGAAGTCACATGGATAGGTCATGTATAGGTGTTCTGGTCAACTGCCTTAGCTGACCTCAGACTAAGTAGCCGGTATCAAATGCTTGCCATGTGAATAAGACATCTTGGTGTCCAGCTCAGATGCCTCTACCCTCAGGTGCTATCTGACTCTACCTGCATGAGACCCCAAGTGAGATCTGCCTGACTAAGCTCAATCAACCCATGGAAACATAACAAATAATAATATATTTTTATTTTGAGTAACAAAGTTTTAAGTTAATTTGTTTTATAGAAATAAATAACAGGAACACTGTATGGGGGAGCCTTAGCATTTGAATCTTGGTGTATCTGTCACCAAATCTTTTCCCTCCAATATGCTATTTTTTTAAAGTTCACTTATTATAACAGAACTATATATTAATAAGATGTAGGCAACTACTGTTTATAAATGTTTGGATTTTCATGAATACAGCATATCCTCAGAAATCAATTAGTTCTTAAGATAGCTCAGCTCTCAGCTTCATTCTTAAAGTTCCTGTATGTGAATCATATATCTGGTTAACAAACACAAAGTTCCTCGGTCTGTACTGGGCTGATGGTGTATATAGGAACACAGCATCATGAATCTGACAAAGGAAGCATTATCTTCCACAAAGCAATATGTTATGTAGGTATGGGCTGTGGCATTTGCTGGTGAGAGAGTCCATCACATGATACTATTCTATTCCAGAGGTTATAGAAAGTCACAGTATATAACTCAGGCTAAAGATGATGAATTGAAAACATGTAACAATCTCCTTTTTCTCTATAAAAAGACTCCATAAAATGAAAAGAAGGAAAAAAAAATGATGGGAAACCCACAATGGAGAGAGGCATAAGACATTTCTAGAGAAGCTCTAGAAAACCAAAAGTGGCTTTGAAATATCCTAATTGGTACATGAAGGATATGGCAGTTTTAAGAACTCACAGAGGGGGACATAGACAAGAAAGAAGCCACTTTGTCCTCATGAAGCACTAAGTAACTCAGAACTAAAACTCAAAGATAATTTCAAGCCATAATCCTAAAACCAGATAATCAATCAATAAAATGGTAGAATAAAGATATTTTTAGAAAAGCAATGATTCAGAAACACTTTAATTCTTCAGTAAACCTTTTTATTGGAAATTATTTGAGAATGCAGGAGAGCAGAAAACAAAGAAGATGTAAGATATGGATTCCTGGAATAGCAAATCCCATTCTGGGGAATTAAGGAAAGTTCAAGGTAGCCAGCAGTAAAGTTCCGGGCCTTGAGAGCAAATAGATTCTTCTGGAGCAGAAGAATTGGATCTAGGAGGGAGGGACATGGGGAATACTGCCTTATGTAATATCTCTCTCCCATAGAAGAAATACCCATTGGGAGAAGTTCTTTTTCAGGGAATTTTGGTACTGCTCACTAATTACAAAAGCATGTCTATCCCAGAGAATTTTATTTGTGGATTTTGTTCCTTTGTTTACTTATTTGTTTGAGTTTGTCAGATATCTATTCCAAATTAATTATAAATAGGCAAAAATTATCAGACTACATTTGGAATTCTGAATTTGAATTATGAGAGGAGTTTCATTTTAAGATAAATAGAAGGCTTTAAAAAAATGCAGGTCTTTGAAATTTGGACTGAGTGAGCCTAATGTTATGTGATGAACACTTATTTAATAGAATGTAAGTTCACTGAACTGTCGGATCAATATTTTCCAGAATGTCAATCAAGCTGAGAAAGTACAACTGTTCAGCAGAGTAATCTAAATATACCTCAGAAGTAAAAGCTGCAAGCAACTATAGGCTTAATATTTTGAAGCAAAGCAGGTTCAGAACTGAATACCTTTGTGCCAGCTTTCATGCAGTTATTTTTCAGAGCTTTCTTCAGACCTCGCTGTAAGCCACTTACTTTACTTTAGGGGATTGAGCAGTGCATTTAACATTGTAGAGAAACTTTTCAGTTATATACTCAGTTATGGCTCTTAAACCTTTTCCATTCTGCACCAATCACAGGTGTTACATAATGATGCTCACATAACTTTTGTTATGCCCAGAAGCTAGTCATGATTTTCTGACAAAATAACAAAGGAAAAGGAAAATTATTATCTTCCTTACATTAAATTTCCTTTGAGATTTAGTTTAATTGTTCTGCTATAGAGAGGAGGTATGTAAATATTAGGTTCAATATCTCTTAATTATTATAGGTAAAAGAGGAATAAGTGATCTCAAAGTTTAACATCTTCTTTATCACATCCATGCAAAAAGTTTCGGGCAGAGAATGAGATGCTATATCGATTTGGAGTATTTCTCTGATCTAGACATGATTTTTCTCTCTCCATAGTACCAGAAATTTAAATATTGCTTTAGAAATTTAATATAAATATATTTTATGAGATATTTGAGTTTGATATTCTGTATTTCATGAATCTGAGAATTAACAATTACCTTTGCATGAGCAATTTCATGAGCATTTTTCTCCAAAGTATATAAAAGTCTATTACATACTAATATTTATTACTGACTTAATAAACTCTTATAAAGTACATTTATATTAAGAAAGCATTATAACAATACTCTAAACATACCACTTAGAAGACATAGATTTAATTTGAAAGGAATTTGGAAAGATGACAGAATAGGAGGATGCTGAGCTCACCTTTCCCATATTTACAACTAGATATTATCCCACTGAAGCCAATAAACCAGAAAGGGATCTAAAGACTGTTAGAACAAACTCCACAACTAAATATAGAGAAGAAGCTGCATCTGAAAGGTTAGGAAGGTCAGAAAGGCAGAGAGAGACTGCCCACAGGAAGGAGGGAGCTGTGCACAGAGAGAACAGAAAAACGGACCCTCACATTAGGAAATTCACATGGAGAAGACTAATCCCCATATTATTTGGCTTCAAAAACCAGAGTGGCTGAATTTTGTGAGTTTGTAAAACCAGTGGGGACTGGAACCTGGAGCTTTAGAGGTAGGTGATTCAGCATTGGGTGAGCTGGGAGGGCCAGTGATAGCTAAGTTTCCACCCTTAAAGAGACAGCAGCCTCCATGGAGAAGAAGCATAAAAATAGCAGTTTATACATGTTGGGAGACTTCTCAAAACATTCTGAGCATGTTGGGAGACTTCTCCAAAAACAAGGTAGCTGGCAGTTGCCATTTCCCTCTCCCACCCACCACCATGAGCACAGAGACACCTGCAGGAGATGGAGCTGCACAGACACCTTTAAATAATCTCCTAGCTGTGTACCATGCCCACGGGTTCTTGTGAGGACTCACCAACTCCAAGCCTGCTGCCCTTGGCCCTGGATTCAGAGCAAATTTTCTTAAAGCCCAAGGACAATGCCATCCAGATGCTGGGCGCACAGATGCCACCAAACACCAAGCACATCTGCTATACCCACTTAGCTGTGCATCCCCAGCCACCCTTGCACCTTGGCCGGCTGCATGCCCCCAGCTGCCAATGCAAGGTGCCGAGTCCTATGCTCCCAGGTTCCAATGAATGCCACACCCAGCCAGGTACCCACAGGTACAATCACACACCATGCCAAGTTGTGCACCCTGGCCACAGTCACATGCCACACCCAGCTGCCAGGTCCACAGCTGTAGCCACACTTGAGAAAAGAGTGGAAGACAGGAGTGTTGCCCTTATCACAGAGATAAGGAATAATATAGTAGAGAAAAAGGATAAAATAAATGAAACGAGAAACACACATGATGTAATGAATACTAGGATGGAAGAAGCAGAGAAAGGAATTAGTGATCAGGAAGATAGAGAAATGGAAGGTAATCAAGCTGAAAATGAGAAAAAATAAAGAATTGTGCAAAATGAGAATAGAAAGGGAATTCAGAAACTCCATCAAAAGTAATAACATTTGTATTATAGGAGTCCTGGAAGAAGAGAGGGAAGGGGGGCATACGAAATGTATTTGAAGAAATAATAGGTAATAATACCTGAAAACTTTCCTAATCTGGGGGAGGAAACAGATATCCAGATGCAAGAGGAACAGAGAAGCCCCAACAGAATCAAGAAAAGCAAACTGACAACAAGATATATTGCAATTAAATTTGAAAAATATAGTGATAAAGAAAAATATCTTAAAAGCAGCAAGACAAAAGAAGTCCTTAACTTACAAGGGAAAACCCATAAGGCTAACAGGAGATTTTTCAACAGAAACTTGGCAAACCAGAAGGGCGTGTCATGATATATTCAATGTGTTGAAAGGGAAAAATCTGCAGCCAAGAATATACTATCGAGCAAGGCTATCATTCAGAATAGATAGTTTCCCAGAAAACAAAAACTAAAGGAGTTTGTGGCAACTAAACCAACCCTGCAAGAAATATTAAAGGGGACTCTTTGAGTGCAAGGGAGAGACCTTGTACTTTGAGTGCAAAGTGAGAGTATAGGGGTAGGAAACAAAAAAAACAGTAAAAATGAATATTTCTGAAAAAAAAATCAGTCAAGGAACTCAACAACAAAGGATATAAAATAGTAATGTACACCTAAATCATGGGAAGAAGGGAATAAGAGAATGGGTTCAAACTTAAACAACCATCAAAAAAACAAACAAAAAATGGAGGTGCCTGGGTGGTTCACTTGGTTAAGTATCTGTCTTTGGCTCAGGTCATGATCTCAGGGTCCTGGGATCAAGCCCCACATCAGGCTCCCTGCTCATCAGAGAGTCTGCTTCTCTCTCTCTCCCTCTGCTCCTCCCTCTGCTTGTGTTCTCTCTCTTTCTCAAATAATAAATAAAATCTTTAAAAAAATACAAAAACAAAAAAAAGCAAAACAATAAAAACAACAAAAAATGACCATCAACTTAACACAGACAGCTCTATGCAGAAGAGGTTATATAGAAATATAATGGTAACCATATAGCAAAAACTGTTAATAAATATGCAAAGAATAAAGAGGAAAAAGCCCAAATATATCACTAAAGAAAATCAGCAAAAAAAATAAGTAAATAAATAAGAGAGAGAGAGAGAGAGAAAAATACAAGAAGGATCAGAGAAAATCTTCAGAAACAACCACAAAACAAGTAATAAAATGAAAATAAATACATATCTATCAATAGTTACTTTGAATGTAAATGGACTAGGTGCTCTAATAAAAAGATATAGGGTGGCAGAATGGATAAAAAATAAGACCTATCTATATGCTGCCTACAAGAGACTCATTTTAGAACTAAAGACACCTACAGATGAAAGTTAGGGGGTGGATTAACATCTATTCCATAAATGGATGTCAAAACAAGGCTGGAGTAGCAATACTTATGTCAGACAAAATAGACTTTTAAACAAAGAATATAACAATATACAAAGAAAGGTAGTATATAATCATAAAGGGAACAATTGAACAAGAAGATACAATAATTATAAATACCTATGCACCAAATATAGGCTCACCTAAATATATAAAAGTCAATAACAAACATAAAGGGACTAATTAATAACAATACAATAATAGTAGGGTACTTTAACACCCCACTTACATCAATGCATAGATCATCCAAACAGAAAATCAACAAGGACACAGTAGCTTTGAATGACACGATGGACCAAAGGGATTTAACAGATATGTTCAGAACATTCCATCCTAAACATGCAGAATACACATTCTTTTCAAGTGCACAGAGAACATTCTCCAGAATAGATCACATATTTGCCCACAAAACAAACCTTAACAAAGTCAAGAAGATTGAACTCACACCATGCATATTTTCTGACCACCACTCTATGAAAATAGAAGTCAACAAAAAGAAAAAAAAATCTGGAAAGAGCACAAATACATGGAAGTTAAATAACATGCTACTAAACAATGAATGGGCCAACCAAGAAATCAAAGAAGAACTGAAAAAGTACATAGGGAGAGGAGGGAGGAAGATGGTAGAGGAGTAGGGGACGCTACTTTTGTCTCGTCCATGGAATTCAGATAGATAGCTACCAAATCATTCTGAACACCTGTGAACTCAACTGGAGATCTAAGAAAAAAATTGCTACAATTCTACAAATAAAAAAGAGACCACTTTTTGCAAGGTAGGAAGTACAGAGAAGTGAATCTGAGGCCATATGTTGCAAAATAAACTGCAGAGGGAGGGGGCCTCCATAAGTCAGCTACTGGAAAATGATATAGCAGTGGAGTGCAAAATCAGAATTTTTAGAAGTTGGCTTCTGTGAGGGAAGTCCCTGCCTGAAAGGTGCTTAGGCGGCAAAGTGGTGTGGAATCCTGGGTGGGACAGTGTGCCCTCAGGATCTCCTAGGTCTCAGAATGGGGGTGCCTGAGTACAGCAGAGCTCCCAAGCGATGGAGTGGGGAAGCTGGCTGCAATCAGTGAGCTCAGGAGTGGTCTTTTTGCTCAGTGTTGCCATAAATCATGAAGTGTGGCTGGAATGGGCTACCACTGTCTGCGCAGGAGCCCAGCAAAAGGCAGAACCCCAGCGAGACCCCTGGGAGGAGTGGTGAGGGTGCACACCGTAGGAGTCTGTAAGGTTTGGACTTGAAATGGAGTCCCGTGCCTGAGATAAAAATGCTCAGTTGCAAGCTGGGTAAACACAGAGTATGGAAGGAAACGAGGGAGACAAAAGTGACTGACTGATTTTCTCTGAGAACACACTGAAGAGTGGGGGGTGCAATTTTTCAGCTCCATGGCTGGAGATCGTGAGGCCACCATTTTCATTTTCATCCTCTAAAGTGATGCAGAAAGTTTTCAGGGAACAAAAGCCACATAAAGCAATACTGAACTGCTTACATTGAACCTGGCCCCCTAGCAAGGGGTGCAATTCCACCCAGGGAAAGACACCTGACAATCAGTGCAACAGGCACTCCTGCCAAAACATCAGTGAGAACATCCAGCTAATACCAAGTTATTGATCACACAAAACTGCAAAACTCCAGTGCTAGAGGAAAATAGTATAAAGAATTCGTGGTTTTTCTCATGATTCTCTAGTCTTTCAATTTTAATTATTTTTCTTCTTAAATAATTTATTTTATCAGCTCTTTTTTTAAGTCTTTTCTTTAATTTTCATTTTTACAGTTTCATTGTACGTGATTTTACTTTTGTGTGTGTGTGTGTGTGTGTGTGTATGAGTTTTTCTTTCTTTACAATTTTGGGATTTAATTTCTCTAAAAAACAGACAAAATACACCCAGGATCTAGTGTATTGCTCTGTTTTGTTCACCTGTCTGATTATATTCTCTCTCTCTCTCTCTTTTTTTTTTTCCTTTTCAGTTTCTGGTCTCGTCTGATCTATTTAGTCTAAATTTCTCTGGGGGTGGCTGTTGTTATTTTAGCATTTTGTTCTTTCATTCACCTAGTCTTCTCTGGAGAGCAAGACAGAAAAACTCACCCCAAAAAAGAGAACAAGAGGCAGTACTGACTACCAGGGACCTAATCAGTATGGATATAAGTAAGATTTCAGAACTAGACTTCAGAATAATAATTATAAAGATACTAGCTGGACGTGAAAAAAGCATAGAAGACACTAGAGAATCCTGTTCTGGAGAAAAAAAAGAATCAGGTCAAAATCAAAAAGGCATTTAATGAGATGCAATCAAAAATGGCAGTTCTAACTGCTAGGATAAATAAGGCAGAAGAGAGAATTAGTGATATAGAAGACAAAAGGATAGAGAATAAAGAAACAGAAAAAGAGAGAAAAACAACCACTGAATCACAGGCGGGGGATGATTCAAGAGACGAGTGATACCATAAAGCAAAACAATATTAGAGTATATAGAGTATAGAGAAGAAGAAGAAAGAGGGGGCACAGAAGGTATATTGGGGCAAATTATAGCTGAGAACTTCCCTAATCTGGGAAAGGAATCAGGCATTCAAGTGCAAGGCAGAAGATCAACAAGGAAACAAGGCTTTGAATGACACAATGAACCAGAGGGACTTCACAGATATCTTCAGAGCATTCCATCCTAAGGCAACAGCATACACATTCTTCCAGAGTGCACATGGAACATTCTCCAAAACAGATCACATACTGGGTCACAAATCAGGTCTCATCCAGTGCCAAAAGATTGGGATCATTCCTGCATGTTTTCAAACAACAATGCTTTGAAACTAGAACTCAATCACTAGAGAGAATTTGGAAAAAAACTCAAAGACAAAGAGGCTAAAGAGCATCCTACTAAAGAATGAATGGGTCAACCAGGAAATTAAAGAAGAATTTAAAAAAATAATGGAAACAAATGAAAATGAAAACAAAACTATTCAAAACCATTGGGGTGCAGCAAAGGCAGTCCTAAGAGGGAAGTATAAGGCAATACAAGCCTTTCTTAAGAAAAAAAGAAAAAAAAACAGGCCTCAAATACACAACCTAACATTATACTTGAAGGAGCTGGAGAAAGAACAACAAATAAAGCCTAAATCCAGCAGGAAAAGAGAATTAATAAGGATTAGAGTAGAAATCAATGAAATAGAAACCTAAAGAACAGTAGAACAGATCAACGAACCTAGGGTCTTGTTCTTTGAAAGAATTAATAAGATCTGGGTGTCTGGGTGGCTCAGTTGGTTAAGTGACTGCCTTTGGCTCAGGTCATGATCCTGGAGTCCCTGGATCAAGTCCTGCATCAGGCTCCCTGCTCAGCAGGGAGTCTGCTTCTCCCTCTGAACACCCCCCTCATGTGCACTCTCTCTCTCTCTCAAATAAATAAATAAAATCTTTAAAAAAAAGAATTAATAAGATCAATAAACCCTGGTCAGATTTATAAAAAAATAAAAAAGACCCAAATATATAAAATCATGAATGAAAGAGGAGAGATTGCAACCAACACCGAAGATATACAAACAATTATAAGAACATATTATGAGAAACGATATGCCAACAAATTAGGCAATCTGGAAGAAATGGATGCATTCCTAGAAACACATAAACTACCAAAAATGAAACAAGAAGAAATAGAAAACCTGAACAGACCCATAACCAACAAGGAAATTGAAGCAGTAATAAAAAATCTCACAACAAACAGGAGTCTAGGGATGGATAGCTTCCCAGGGGAATTCTACCAAACATTTAAAGAAGACTTAATACCTATTCTTCTGAAACTATTTCAAAAATAGAATCAGAAGGAAAATTTTCGAACTCTTCCTATGAGGACAGCATTACCTTGATCCCTAAAACAAAGACCCCACCAAAAAGGAGAATTACAGACCAATATCCCTGATGAACATGGATGCAAAAATTCTCACCATGATACTAACCAATAGGATCCAACAGTACATTAAAGGATTATTCACCACCACCAAGTGGGATTTGTTCCTGGGCTGCAAGGATGGTTCAACATCTGCAAAGCAATCAGTGTGATAGATTACATTAATAAAAGAAAAGCCAAGAACCATATGATCCTCGTAATAGATGCAGAAAAAGCATTTGACAAACTACAGCATCCTTTCTTGATTAAAACTCTTCACAGTGTAAGGATAGAGGGAACACACCTCAATATCATAAAAGCCATATATAAAAAGCCCACAGTGAATATCATTGTCAATGGGGGAAAACTGAGAGCTTTTCCTCTAAGGTCAGGAACAGGACAGGGATGGCCACTCTCACCACTGTTGTTCAACATAGTACTAAAAGTCCTAGTTTCAACAATCAGACAATAAAAAAAAATAAAAGGCATCTGAATTGGCAAAGAAGTTAAACTCTCACTCTTCATAGATGACATGATACCCTATGTGGGAAACCCAGAATACTCTACTCCAAAATTGCTAGAAATCATACAGGAATTCAGCAACATGGCAAAATATAAAATCAATACACAGAAATCAGTTGCATTTCTATACACTAACAATGAGACACAAGAAAGGGAAATTAAGGAATCAATCCCATTTACAATTGCACAAAAAGCCATAAGATACCTAGGAATAAACCTAGTCAAAGGGGTACAAGATATGTATGCTGAAAACCATAAAATGCTCATGAAAGAAATTGAGGAAGACACAAATAAATAGAAAAATGCTCCATGCTCATGGATTAGAAGAACAAATATTGTTAAAATGTCTATACTACCTATAGCAATCTATACATTCAATTCAATCCCTATCAAAATACCATCAACTTTTTTCTCAAAGCTGGAACAAATAATCCTAAAATTTGTATGGAACCAGAAAAGACCCCAAGTAGCCAAAGGAATGTTGACAAAGAAAACCAAAGCTGACGGCATCACAGTTCTGGACTTCAAGCTGTATTACAAAGCTGTACTTTTCAGAACAGTATGGTACTGGCACAAAACAGACACATAGATCAGTGGAACAGGAGAACCCAGAAATGGACCCTCAACTCTACATTCAAATAATCTTCAACAAAGAAGAAAAGAACACCCAATGACAAAAAAAAAAAAAGGTCTCTTCAACAAATGGTGTTGGGAAAATTGGACTACCACATGCAGAAGAATAAAAGTGGACCATCTTCTTACACCATACACAAAAGTAGATTCAAAATGGATGAAAGACCTAAATGTGAGACGGGAATCCATCAAAATCCTAGAGGAGAACACAAGCAACAACCTCTGTGACCTCAGCTACAGCAACATCTTGCTAAACCTGCTTTAGCAAAGGCAAAGGGAACAAAGGCAAAAATGAACTATTGGAATGTCATCAAGATAAAAAATTTTTGCACAGCAATGGAAACAGTCAACAAAACCAAAAAACACCCAATGGAATGGGAGAAGATATTTACAAATACCTTATCAGATAAAAAACTAGTATCCAAAATCTATGAAGAATTTCTCGAACTCAACACCCAAAAACAATTAATCTAATCAAGAAATGGGCAGAAGACATGTACAGACATTTGTCCAAAGAAGAGATACAAACAGCCAATAGACACATGAAAAAATATTCAACAACACTTAGCATTAGAGAAATACAAATCAAAACTACAGTGAGATAACACCTTTTCAGAATGGCTGAAATTAACAAGTCAGGAAACAAATGTTGGCCAAGATGCAGAGAACAGGGAACCCTCTTACACTCTTGGTGGGAATGCAAGTTGATACAGCCACTCTGGATAACAGTATGGAGGTTCCTCCAAAATTTGAAGATAGAGCTACTCTATGACTCAGCAATTGTACAACTGGGTATTTACCCCAAAGATACAAATGTAGTGATCCGAAGGGGGACCTGCACCCCAATGTTTATAGCAGCAGTGTCTACAATAGCTAAACTAAGGAAAGAGCCCAGATGTCCAGTGACAGATGAATAGATAAAGAATACATGGTGTGTGTGTATATATATATATATATATATATATATATAATGGGATATTACTTAGCCATCAGAAAGGATGAATACTTACCATTTACATTGATGTGGATGGAACTGGAGGGTATTATGCTGAGCAAAATAAGTCAATCAGAGAAAGACAATTATCATATGATTTCACTCTTATGTGGAATTTAAGAAACAAGACAGAGGGGCAAGAGGAGGGGCGGGAAAAATAAAACAAGACAAAATCAGAGAGGGAGGCAAACCATAAGAGACTCTCAATCATAAGAAACTGAGGGTTGCTGAAGAGCAGGGACATGAAGGGGATTTGGTAAGTGATTGATGGGATTAAGGAAGGCATGCGATGTAATGAGCATTGGGTGTTATATACAACTGACGAATCACTGAACTCTACCTCTGAAAATAATAACATACTATATGTTAATTAATTGAATTTAAATTAAAACAATAAACTAAAAATAAAATTTTAAAAAAAGTACATGGAAAAATATGTAAATGAAAACACAATGCTCCAAAACATCTGGGGTGCAACAAAAGTGGTTCTAATTTTATAGCAATACAGGCCTGCCTCAAGATACAGGAAAACTCTCAAGCAGCTTAACCTTGCACCCTTTAAATGATCTAGAAAAAGAACAAGAAACAAAACCTAAAACCAGAAGAAAAAAATAAATAATAAAGATTAGAAAAGAAATAAATTATATAAAAACCAAAATAAACAAACAAACAAAACCAATAGAACAGATCAATGAATCTAGGAGCTGGTTCTTTGAAAACATCAATAAAAATGATAAACTTCTAGCTAAACTTATCAAGAAAAAAAAGGAAGTTCTAAAGTAGATAAAATCATCAATGAGAGAGGAGAAATAACAACCAACACCACAAAAACACAAATAATTATAAGAGAATATTAGGAAAAACTATGTCAACAAATTGGACAACCTGGAGAAATAGATAATCTCTTAGAAACGTATAAACTACCAAAACTGGAACAGGAAGAAATAGAAAACTTGAACAGATGGATAACCTGCAAAGACATTGAATCAGTAATCAAACACCCCCCAGCAAACAAAAATGCAGGGCCAAATGGCTTTACAGTCAAATTCTGCCAAACACTTACAGAAGAGTTAATACCTATTCTTCTCAAACTATTCCAAAAAAATAGAAAAGGAAGGAAAATTTCCAAATTTATTCTAGGAGGCCAACACTACCCTGATACCAAAACCGATAAAAACACCACACACACACACACACACACACACACACACACACACACACACACACACGAGAGAGAGAGAGAGAGAGAGAGAGAGAGAGATAGAACTATAGGCCAATACTCCTGATGAACACAGGTGCAAAAAATTCTCAATAAAATGCTAGTAAACTGAAACCAACAGTACATTAAAAGCACCATTCACCATGATCAATTGGGATTTATTCCTGGACTGCAAGGTGGTTTAAGAGTCATAAATCAATCATCCTGATGGATCACATCAACAAGAGAAAGGATAAAAACCATATAATCCTTTCAATAGATGCAGTAAATGCATTTGACATAGTACAAGATGAATTTATAATAAAAACTCTCAACAAATAGGTTAGAGGGAACATACCTCAATATAATAAAGGCCATCCTTGAAAAACCCACAGCTAACATCATCCTTAATGGGGAAAAAACTGAGATTCCTCCTAAGGTCAGGAATAAGACAAGGATGTCCACTCTCACTTTTATTCAACATAGTACTGGAAGTCCTCACCACAGCAATCAGATAATAAAAAGAAACAAAAGATATCCAAAATTGGTAAGCAGGAAGTAAAACTCTCAGTTTCCAAATGATATGATATTCTATATAGAAAACTCACCAAAAAACTACTAGAACTGATAAATGAATTCAGTAGAGTCATAAGATGCAAAATCAATGTACAGAAATATGTTGCATTTCTATACACCAATAGTGGAGCAGCAGAAAGAGAAATAAAGAAAACAATCCCATTTCCAAGTGAACAAAAAACAACAAAATACCTAGGAATAAACCTAATCGAAGAGGTGAAAGACCTGTACTCTGAAAACTATAAAACACAGATGCAAGAAATTGAAGATGACACAAAGAATGGAAAGACATTTCATGCTCATGGATTGGAAGAAGAAATATTGTTAAAGTAGTTATACTCCCTAAGCAATCTACACATTTAATGCAATCCCTTTCAAAATGCCAATAGCATTGTTCATAGAACTACAACAAACCATTCTAAAATTTGTATGGAACCACAAAAGACCCTGAATAGCCAAAGCAATTTTGAAAAAGAAAAGCAAAGCTGGAGACACCACAATCTGTCTTCACGTTATATTACAAAGTTGTAGCAAACAAAACAGTATGGTCCTGGCACAAAAACAGACACACAGATCGATGTAACAGGATAGAGAACCCAGAAATAAATCCATAACTATAAGGTTAATTAATCTTTGACAAAACAGGAAAGAATATCTAATGGAAAAAAGTGTCTTCAACAAATGGTTTTGGGAAAAGTGGAGAACATGCAAAAGAATGAAACTGGACCACTTATTACACCATACACAAAAATACATTCAAAATAGGTTACAGTCACAAATGTGAGAAAGGAAACCATTAAAATTCTAGAGAAGACAAGAGGTAATTTCTATGGCATTGGCTATAGCAACTTTTTCTACATATGTCTCCTGAGGCAAGGGAACCAATAGCAAGAATAAACTCTTAGGACTATGTCAAAATAAAAAGCTTCTGCATAGCAAAGGAAACAATCATCAAAAGTGAAAGGTAATCTATGGAATTGGTGAAGATATTTGTAAGTGACATATCCAATAAAGGGTTAGTATCCAAAATATATAGAGAACTTAGAAAACTCAACAAGGAAGAAATAAATAACCAAATTTAAAAGGGACATAAAACATGAACAGATATTTCTCCAAAGAAGACATCCAGATGGCCAATAGGCACATGAAAAGATGTTCATCATCACTTATTGTCAGGGAAATGCAAATTAAAATTACCATATCACCTCACATGTGTCAGAATGGCTAAAATCAGAAACACAAGAAACAACAGGTATTGGTGACAATGTGGAGAAAGGGGAACCCTTTTGCGCCTATGGGAATGCAAACTGGTGCCGCCACTCTGAGAAACTGTGGAGGTTCCTCAAAAAATTAAAAATAGAACTACCTTATGATCCAGCAATCACACTACTGGGTATTTACCCAAAGAATACAAAAACATTAATTCAAAGGGATACATGCACCCTGTTGTTTATAACAGTATTATTTAATAGCCAAGATATGGAAGCAGCCTAATGTCCATCAACTGATGAGTGGAAAAATGTAATATATATATATATATATATATGTGTGTATGTATATGTGTGTATGTGTGTGTGTATATATATATATATGAATAATACTCAGCCATAAAAAATGAAATGTTGCTATTTGCAAGGACACGGATGGAACTAGAGAGTATAATGTTAGGTGAAATAAGTCAGAGAAAAACAAATACCATATGATTTCACTCATGTGTATTTTAAGAAACAAATAAAGGAAAAATATGAGAGAGTCAAAGCAAGAAACAGACTTTGAATTATAGAGAACAATCTAATGGTTACCAGAGGAGAGGATGGGTTAAATAGGTGGTGGAAATTAAGGAGCGCAGTTGTGATGAGCATGGGGCGATGTATGGCACTGTTGGATTACTATATTGTAAACCTGAACCTAATACAGCACTAGTACATTAACTAGAATTAAAATTAAAACTTAAAAAAGTTTTTTTTTTATTTTATTTATTTATATATTTATAATTATTCATTATTTTATATTAATATACCATTTTTACAAATCATGTTTTCAAATGTGAAATTTCATTCTAAGGTTATAAAAGGAAGAGTAGAGGTATAACAGAGATAGCACTTGACATAAGTAATGTTATATGAGAATCGGCAACTATAGTAAATATTGAATTTAAGGAAATCTTTCAGTTTACAAAAATATCTATCATAAGTGTTTTTCAGATGGTAAACTCCCCTGTACTTTATTCTATGATACAAAATTAAAATGCAAAGGAAAATCTATTATTTATATATTCAGAAATACATCTTTTTTTTTAAAGATTTTATTTATTTGACAGAGAGAGACACAGTGAGAGAGGGAACACAAGCAGGGGGAGTGGCAGAGGGAGAAGCAGGCTTCCCGCAGAGCAGGGAGCCAGATGCGGGGCTCGATCCCAGGACCCTGGGATCATGACCTGAGCCGAAGGCAGACGCTTAACGACTGAGCCACCCAGGCGCCCCCTACATCTCCTTTTAAAGTGAACTACACCTTCATTTTTTCTCCAGAGATCAGACAGTCGAAATTTTCCTGTTAGATGGCACCAAAAAAAAAAAAAAAGAAAGAAATCTGAACTTTCTTGAAGCCCAAAGGATGTTCTATAAAACAGTATTGAAATACCCCAAAGAAGTTTCAAGGTGATTGCACTGGGAGGCAAATTCTCACCAGTAAGTCCCTGTAAGCCTCATTGTCCTTACCAGTAAAATTACAAGAATATTGAAGGTGAGAGTTATTCCTATTACGAGTACTGAGAAGAAGTAAACTACCACCTAACAATTTTCCCCTGGAACAAAATAGATATTAGGTTAATCTTTTTTCTTCCTTCCTTATCCCCAGAGTGCCAAATACTTTGCACTTTAGGTTTTGTACCTGCATCATAATGGCTAAACAGTTTCCTTCAAACATCCTATTACATCATGGCAGAGAAGCATGGCACCAGATTGCAACAGAAACACAGTGCACCTGGGGCAAGTTACTGTCAGGTTAATTGGCATGCAGCCACAGCAGTAGTTAAGGGGAAGTGGGCCTAAGTCTGTCATTCTTAGGAGGGTTAGGTACACAAATGAAATGGCCTATGAAGCAATATATCCTGGGAGAGCTACAATAAACGCTGTAGAATCTGAATTGTACCTTGGGTACTGATGTCCATCTCTGGGCCTGATTATGAAATAAGGAGTATATAGATAGGGAGATGCACAAGAGAAATATCTAAGAAATGTTGTTTATGACTTAAACAATACCTAATTTAATCATAGAAAATCAAATCCATTCCAGAGAGTAGAGCTTGGCAGCTGCAATACAGAAAATCAGACAGCAGAAATATGGTTCTGGCAGAGGGTTCATTCAGAGCAAAACCTTGGCAGAACCCAGGGCTAATTGAAGTTATAGAGAAGAGTATTCAGCCCTACAAGAAAGTCTGAAAGTATAACCAAAGTAGACTGAACTAATCCAGATGCCTGTAAGGTATGGGGAAGCAATGCTGAAGCATGTATGTAAATGGGATGGAGAAAACCTACATTATCTGATGTATTTTTTGTTTTGTTTTATTTTTCCCATCTTAGCCATTTTAAATGTATAGTTCAGTAGTGTTAAGTATATTCACATTGTTGTGAAACAGATCTTTAGAACTTTTTCATGTTGCAAATCAGAAATTCTATTCTATTAAACAATTCCCCTTTCTCTTCTCCCTGCAACCTCTAGTAACCACCATTCTACTTTCTGTTTCTTTGAATTTGACTACTTTAGATTTCTTATAAGTGGAATCATGTAGTATTTGCCTTTTTTCCACTGGCTCATTTCATCTATCATAATGTCCACAAGTTGTAGCATGTGATAGGATTTACTTCCTTTTTAAGGCTGAGTAATATTCCACTGTGTGTACATACCACATTTTTTTTTAATTTGGGTTGTCTTCTTCTTATTTTTTTCATATTTTAAGTTTTTTTATTTAAATTCCAATTAGTTAACTTACAGTATAATATTAGTTTCAGATGTACATTATAGTGATTCAACACTTCCATACAACCCCCTGTGTTCATTACAACAAGTGCACTCTTTAATCACCATCACCTATTTCACCCCTTCCCCCATATCCCTTCCCTCTGGTAACCACCAGTTTATTCTTTAAAGTTAAGAGTTTGTTTCTCGATTTACTGCTCTCTCTTTTTCCCCTCTGGTTGTTTGTTTTGTTTTTTAAATTTCACATATGAGTGAAATCATATGTTGTTTTTCATGATGAAGATGGTAACAGTCATATACTGGCTTTTTTTTAAGATTTAAATATTTATTTGAGAGAGAGAGAGCAAGTGGTAGGAGGTGCAGAGGGAGAGAATCTCAAACGACTCCCTGCCAAGCATAGAATCCTAGTAGGACTCAATATCACTACGCATGAAATCATGACCTCAACTGAAATCATGAGTCAGATGCTCAACCAATTGAGCCACTGCTGGCTTTCCTTATTATCACTTGCATTAATAACTCTGCTTGTTTGGCTTGACATTTTTTTTTAAGATTTTATTTATTTATTTGACAGAGAGAGACACAGCGAGAGAGGGAACACAAGCAGGGGGAGTGGGAGAGGGAGAAGCAGGCTTCCTGTGGAGCAGGGAACCTGATGCAGGGCTCGATCCCAGGACCCTGGGATCATGACCTGAGCCAAGCTGAAGGCAGACGCTTAACGACTGAGCCACCCAGGTGCCCCTGGCTTGACTTTTTTTTCTTTTTTTAAAGATTTTATCTATTTATTTGAGAGAGAGAGAATGAGAGCCAGAGAGCACGAGAGGGAAGAGGGTTAGAGGGAGAAGCAGACTCCCTGCTGAGCAGGGAGCCCAATGTGGGACTCGATCCTGGGACTCCAGGATCATGACCTGAGCCGAAGGCCGTTGCTTAACTAACTGAGCCACCCAGGCGCCCTGGCTTGATTTTTTTAACCTCTTTTATTTTTATTTCAAAGTTCACATTGGAACTTTTTATTTAATTTTTTGTTGTTTTTTAAGATCCAGTCATGTATTTAAAACTTGGCAGATTGTAATTCTTCACCTTTGTGAAATGGCTTTGCAGTTCCTCTAATGAGAGTGCATTTCCCCACCCACTGTTTTGAGTTTGGCTAAGCAACTTGATTTGACCAGTGGAAAATGGGAGGAAGGGATACTGTATGAGTTATGAAACTGGGAAACATTGCGTGTCTCCACTTGCCTGTTTATATTTGCATCATATTCATGAGAAAAATCTGTTCCAGGTGGCCTGCTGATCCCAGAGGAATAAAGACATATGGAGCAGGCTTGCCATGGCTGGACCAAATCCAGGTGAGATCAGCCTACATCAGCTCGGTTGCTGCTGACCCCACAGACAATTGAGCATGAGAAAAACTGTTTTGTTTTTTTTAAGCATTTATATCCCTAATGGCTTGTCATACAGTGTAATATAGCAATAAGTGACACAAAAGCCATTTCTCATAAATTTTTATCATAATTTCAACTTTTAATGAAACTAGTATAAAATTAAATGGCTATTTTGCTTTCAAGCTTCACTTCATGTTTTATCTTAGCCATTGTCATCAGCAGCACAAACATAATCCTATCCACCACACTTGAAACATAGGAGTCAGGTGGAAATTTAACTTCTTTCCCTTCATTTATTTATCTGTAACTTGTTGAAATTTCTTTAAAAATACTTTCTGATGTAATCTCTCTTGCTCAATCTCCAAAGCCAACACTCTAGATCTAGATTCTCATCACCAAACTATCATATTGGTGAACTTGGCCTTTTTGTCCTTTTTTCTATAGCTTATCTTCCTTCTAATTATCACCAACATCAATAGCATCATCATTGATAGCATTTCTTCTTCTCCTATTCTTCTTTCCCTCTTTCTTTCATACATTAATTCATAGTTTTCATAGGCATTTATTAAATACCTATTAAACACTAACATCACAGATGGAACTAGGAATACAAGCTAGAATATAATTGAGGCTATCTTCAAGGTAACAAACTGCTCAGAGACAGTTCTAACAAAATAAAACTAACAACAATAAAAAATAAACAAACAAGCAAAAAAAACAGCCTCTCTCCTCAATAAGAAAGCCTAAATATCCTTTAGAGTAAAATTAGTTTAAAAAGAGCAAGTACTTTCCTCTTTTCCACTTTGTAGGGACAACAGCAATATTTTATAATACACAAAATACTCAGTATAAATGTTAAGATGTTATAAACCTTATGATAAAAAGTTTATATGTGCGTCTTTTATTTTTTGTCAAGTAATTAAATCTTTTCCAATGTCTTGATTTGTTTTATCTTTAAATATCAGTAAACATGATTGGAACGTCCATAACCATGACAACTAGGGGCAGAGCATATATATTTTTTATCTTGTTTGGACTTTTGCCCTACCCAGCTTGCCTGCAGCAGTGTCCTTGGTTTATTGTACTTTATGATTATGCTTAGAAGGCCACCTTCCTCACAGTACTCAGAATTCTCTAATTCTCAACAAACAAAGTTACTTACACTCTCTATAAAAGTTCCTTGTCTGATAAAATTGTCTCTTACAATTCTATATCCAGTGTTTGTCAAAGTGCAAAGCTTATACTTTCAGATCTCACCATTATGGATGGGGAGCGTAGAGGTTTAAGCAAATACCTGCAATAAAATGAAGTAAGTATAGGAGCAAATGAATACACAAGGACAGCGGGATGATGTGGAAAGAAATCTTCAATTCTATGCTGAGAGACAAAGAAAGGCATCAGGGAATGCTCAACAGAAGGAGTAAAATTGATTTTGGCTTTTAGGAATAAGCAATTTTGCCAACCAGAGAATAGTAAAAGTGTATCTGTACACAATTGGCATGCCTTAAAACATCTAGTTTACTACACATATTATTTCATTTCTCTTACAACATTTGCAGATTTATAATGATCTCTTCTTTAAAATTAGAAATTAATATTATCAGATAAGTGAATCCTTGTTCCAAATGTTAAAAAAAATTAAGTGATAGGTTTGAGAATTGAACTTAGATCCCTCTGTCTTTATTTCAAGGCCCTTTCTATTCTAACTACAGAGAATGACAGGCTCAAGAGCAAGCAGAAGAAAACACAAGTGTGGATAAAGAAGAGTTGAAATTCAGGGTGATAGTCATATGGTGAAGTTGAAAAAAGGTGATTGTTATTGAAGAAGTTCTATATTGTTCTTTTGAGATGTTCTTTATGTTGGGAATGTGATAGTGCCTTGAGAAAAAAGAGGAAATAAATCAAATTTTGATTTTCTGAATTTCATGTATTATTGAGTAGATACATGAAAATATTTATAAGTTGAATTTCTATATTCTGGACATTATTTTCAATTAACTTTATTGGAGAATTTCAAGTTTTGAGGAATAAATTATTCAATAGAAAATATCTCCTAAGAGTTTGACAAGGAATTAATAATTTATAAAAGTATTTATGCATTTTCTTATATAGGTACATATGCTTCCAACACCTGTTTTAGTATCTTATAGTTATATATTCTAAGATGTGATTAGACATTTCACAGTTTCTAAGTTTATACTATCATGGTCTAAAAACATGTTGTAATACACTGGACCAGATGAAATTAACAGATATATTCATAGCATTTCATCCTAAAGCTGAAGAATACACATCCTTTTAGAGTTCACATGGAACATTCTCCAGATCACATACTGGGTCACAAATCAGGCCACACCAATACAAAAAGATTGAGATCATACCATGCATAATCTTAGACCACACTATGAAACTTGAAGTCAACTACAAGAAAAAAATTAGAAGGACCACAAATACCTGGAGGTTAAAGAACATCCTATTTAAGAATGAATGGGTTAACCAGGAAATTAAAGAAGAAATTAAAAAAATACATGGAAGCAAGTGAAAATGAAAACATGGTAGTCCAAAACCTTTCAGGTGCAGCAAAGGCAGTCATAAGAAGAAAGTATATAGCAATATACACCTTCCTCAAGAAACAAGAAAATTCTCAAATATATAACCTCACCTTACACCAAAAGGAGTTGGAAAAAGACTGTCAAATAAAACCTAAGACCAGCAGAAGAAGGGAAATAATAAAGATTAGAAAAGAGACAGAAATTAAAAAAAAAAAGCAGAACAGATCAACAAAAGTAGAAGTTGGTTCTTTGAAAGAACTAACAAAATTGAAAAACCCCAACCAGACTTATCAACAAGATAAGAGAAAGGACCCAAAAAAATAAAATCATGAGTGAAAGAGGAGAGATCACAACCAACAGTGCAGAAATATAAACAATTATAAGAGAATATTATGAGTAACTCTATGCCAACAAATTGGGCCATCTAGAAGAAATAAATTCTTAGAAATGCATAAACTATTAAAACTGAAATAGGAAGAAATAAAAAATTTGAAAAGACCCATAACCAGCAAAGAAATTGGCTCAGGAATCAAAAATCTCCCAACAAACAAGAGTCCAGGGCCAGATGGCCTCCCAGGGGAAGTCTATCAGACATTTAAAGAAGAATTAATACCTTTTCTCCTGAAACTGTTCCAAAAAATAGAAATGGAAGGAAAACTTCCAAATTCATTTTATGAGGCCACCATTACCTTGATCCCAAAACCAGACAAAGATTCCATCAAAAAGGAGAATTACAGACCAATATCTTTGATGAACATGGATGCAAAAATTCTCACCAAAATACTAGCCAATAGGATCCAACAGTACATTAAAAGGATTATTCACCACAACCAAGTGGGATTTATCCCCGGGCTGCAAGGCTGGTTCAACATCCGCAAATCAATAAACGTGATACAATACATTAACAAAAGAAAGAACAAGAATCATATGATCCTCTCAATAGATGCAGAAAAAGCATTTGACAAAGTACAGCATCCTTTCTTGATCAAAACTCTTCAGAGTATAGGGATAGAGGGTACATACCTCAATATCATAAAAGCCATCTACGAAAAACCTACAGCGAATATCATTCTCAACGGGGAAAAGCTGAGAGCTTTTCCCCTAAAGTCAGAAACGCGGCAGGGATGTCCACTCTCACCACCGCTATTCAACATAGTATTAGAAGTCCTAGCCACAGCAATCAGACAACAAAAAGAAATCAAAGGCATCCAAATCGGCAAAGAGGAAGTCAAACTCTCACTCTTTGCAGATGATATGATACTTTATGTGGAAAACCCAAAAGACTCCACCCCAAAACTGCTAGAACTCATACAGGAATTCAATCAAGTAGCAGGCTATAAAATCAATGCACAGAAATCAGTGGCATTCTTATACACAAACAACAAGACAGAAGAGAGACAAATCAAGGAGTCGCTCCCATTCACAATTGCACCCAAAACCATAAGATACCTAGGAATAAATTTAACCAAAGAGGCAAAGGATCTGTACTCAGAAAACTATAAAATACTCAGGAAAGAAATTGAAGAAGACACAAAGAAATGGAAAAACGTTCCATGCTCATGGATTGGAAGAACCAACATTGTGAAGATGTCAATGCTACCTAGAGCAAACTACACATTCAATGCAATCCCCATCAAAATACCATCCACTTTTTTCAAAGAAATGGAACAGATAATCCAAAAATTTGTATGGAACCAGAAGAGACCCCGAATAGCCAGAGGAATATTGAAAAAGAAAAGCAAAGCTGTCATCATCAAGACAGTATGGTACTGGCACAAAAACAGACACATAGATCAATGGAACAGAATCGAGAGCCCAGAAATGGACCCTCAACTCTATGGTCAACTTATCTTTGACAAAGCAGGAAAGAATGTCCAGTGGAAAAAAGACAGTCTCTTCAACAAATGGTGTTGGGAAAATTGGACAGCCACATGCAGAAGAATGAAACTGGACCATTTCCTTACACCACACACAAAAATAGACTCCAAATGGTTGAAAGACCTAAACGTGAGACAAGAGTCCATCCAAATCCTAAAGGAGAACACAGGTAGCAACCTCTTCGACATCAGCCGCAGCAACTTCTTGCTAGAAACATCACCAAAGGCACAGGAAGCCAGGGCAAAAATGAACTATTGGGATTTCATCAAGATAAAAAGCTTTTGCACAGCAAAAGAAACAGTCCACAAAACCAAAAGGCAACCGACAGAATGGGAGAAAATATTTGCAAATGACATATCAGATAAAGGGCTAGTATCCAAAATCTATAAAGAACTTATCAAACTCAACACCCAAAGAACAAATAATCCAATCAAGAAATGGGCAGAAGACATGAACAGACATTTTTCCAAAGAAGACATCCAAATGACCAACAGACACATGAAAAAGTGCTCAACATCGCTCGGCATCAGGGAAATCCAAATCAAAACCTCAATGAGATACCACCTCACACCCGTCAGAATGGCTAAAATTAACAAGTCAGGGAACGACAGATGTTGGCGGGGATGGGGAGAAAGGGGAACCCTCCTACACTGTTGGTGGGAATGCAAGCTGGTGCAACCACTCTGGAAGACAATATAGAGGTTCCTCAAACAGTTGAAATTAGAGCTACCATTCGATCCAGCAATTGCACTACTGGGTATTTACCCCAAAGATACAAATGTAGGGATCCGAAGGGGTACATGCACCCCAATGTTTATAGCAGCAATGTCCACAATAGCCAAACTGTGGAAAGAGCCAAGATGTCCATCGACAGATGAATGGATAAAGAAGAGGTGGTATATATACACAATGGAATATTATGCAGCCATCAAAAGGAATGAGATCTTGCCATTTGCAACGACGTGGATGGAACTGGAGGGTGTTATGCTGAGTGAAATAAGTCAATCAGAGAAAGACATGTATCATATGACCTCACTGATAGGAGGAATTCTTAATCTCAGGAAGAAACTAAGGTTTGCTGGAGTGGTCGGGGGTGGGAGGGATGGGGTGGCTGGGTGATAGACATTGGGGAGGATATGTGCTACGGTGAGCGCTGTGAATTGTGTAAGACTGTTGAATCACAGATCTGTACTTCTGAAACAAATAACGCAACATATTTTAAGAAAAAAGAAAAAGAAGAAGATAGCAGGACAGGAAGAATGAAGGGGAGTAAGTCAGAGGGGGAGATGAACCAGGAGAGATGATGGACTCTGAACAACAAACTGAGGTTTCTAGAGGGGAGGAGGGTAGGGGGATGGGTTAGCCTGGTGATGGGTATTAAAGATGGCACATTCTGCATGGAGCACTGGGTGTTATGAACAAACAATGAATCATGGAACACTACACCAAAACAAATTATGTATTATATGTGGTGATTAACATAACAATAAAAAAATTAAAAAAAAACAAAAAATAGAAATGGAAGGGAAACTTCCAAACTCATTCTAGGAGGCCATGATTACCTTGATGTCTTGTCTTCAGTGAGATAAAAAGGTTTTGCACAGCAAACGAAACAGTCAACAAAACCAAAAGAAAAGTGACGGAATGGGAGAAGATATTTGCAAATGACATATCAGATAAAGGGCTAGTATCCAAAATCTATAAAGAACTTATCAAACTCAACACCCAAAGAACAAATGATCCAATCAAGAAATGGACAGAAGACATGAACAGACATTTTTCCAAAGAAGACAAACAAATGGCTAACAGACACATGAAAAAATGCTTATCACTTGGGATCTGGGAAATACAAATCAAAACCCCAATGAGATACCACCTCACACCAGTCAGAATGGCTAAAATTAACAAGTCAGGAAACAACAAATGTTGGTGAGGTTACAGAGAAAGGGGAACCCTCCTACACTGTTGTTGGGAGGGCAAACTAGTGCAGCCACTACAGAAAGCAGTATGGAGGTTCCTCAAAAAGTTAAAAATAGAACTGCCCTGTGGCCCAGGAATTGCACCAAGTATTTATCCAAAGGATACAAAAATGCTGATTCAAAGGGGCACTTGCACCACAATGTTTATAGCAGCATTATCATCAACAACCAAATTATGGAAAGAGCCCAAATGTCCATCGACTGATGAATGGATAAAGAAGAAGTGGTATATATATATATATATATATATATATATATATATATATATATATATATATATAATCTATCCTAGAGAGAGAGAAGGCAGACATATAGGTCAATTGATAACAGATAAATATAGATTGTATTGTCTCTCCTCCATCAATTCCTTTGTGTTCTCTGTTAAACTTATAACTTGCATATTCAATTTTTTCAGATCTATCCCTTAAGTCAATTTCTCCCATTATTTCCTGACTTTGAACTATGTGGTCCGTGTATTTATTATGCTCTTTGATTTTTCTTGATTCTTATTTTCTCCTTTCTTGACTTTAATTAGATTAGTAATATTTTCTTCATTTAACTCCCATACTAGATTAAGTATAAATAGTTCTCTTATTGTCTACCTCTTTATTTTTAATGTGCATATCAAGTTAAACCATTTTTAAAGTTAGTTTTTAAAAAGGACATTGGAAGAGAACTTGGCTCATGTATATTAAAATACATAACATTTTCACTATCCCCAGTATATAATATTGGTGCAAAAAGAAACATAGATATTCAAATCAAAATAGAAACTCCCCAAAAGAAAAAAAGAACGGTATATGTGGGAATGTAATATACCAAAAATTCTACTTCAACGTTTTAGAATATGAGAAAATGGTAGGTAGCAAATCTGCTTGCACCACAGAAAGAATATAAAGTATCACCTATTTCATAGTATACAGAAAAATGGGTTTCACAAAATTCCGAATAGGTTATATACTTAAAACAAAACAAAAATAATGGAAAAACACAAACACACATGCACTCACACACCACTCAAATCTCTAAATAAAAAGATAAGGACATTGGTTATATAAGTTTACGTTAATTTTGTAAGTCAAACTATACACAAATAAAATCAAATAAAAAAATAAATTGTGAGAAAATATGTGCAATGCCTGTGACAAAATGTTAGCATATATTTCTTCATTTGGACCTGATATTTAACAGTTATTTAGATTGTTTTGTCATTGAATACACATGGGTTTTATCACAAATCACACATTGTTTGTAAAACTAGGAAGATATGAGCAAATAAATTTGTACAGACATTCTTAGGACTCCTTCACATTCAAAATCTGTCTCTTCTGAATCATTTTTGGAATTAAATTCATGGTATTCATTGTTTTCTCTTCTATATCATCCTCTGTGGCAATACACACATGAGTGATGCAGAATTTCTTAAAATAACTCATAAGTAAAAGCAATTAATCCTGGCTTTTAAGTAGGCTTTGGAATTTTGGAGAAGAAACAAACTATTTTTTTGAAACTTTTTAAAATTAATTTATTTATTTTTAGAGAGGGGGAGGGGTAGAGGGAGAGTGAATCTCAAGCCAACTGCGCACTGAGGACACAGCCTGAGGCAGGTCTCAATCCCACCACCCCTGAGATCATGACCTGACCTGAAACCAAGAGTCAGATGTTTAACCAACTGTGTCACCCAGGTGCCCCTATTTTTGTGAAACTTTTAAAATTAGTGTAAAGTATACAGTTCAATCATTTTTAACATATAAATATACTTATTAAATTATAATCTAGATCCAGATACAACATAATCATATCATATCTGGGAATCTATCATATCATATCTGGGAATCTGTCCTATAAAATTAAAACATATATAAATGAAAGCATTAGTATAAAGTATTTGTTTACTTACCTGTTTTTTTGTAGTAATCTCAAACTGAAAGTAAATTGAATGTTTAGTAATAGGGGAATAGTTAAATGTATTATTCAGCCATTTAGAAAAAGGATTCCTATTTCACAAACTAAAGTGTATGAAGTCTATGAAGACTAAATTGAGAATTTCAAGATGCTAATAAATAGATGACATATAATCCTTTAATACGTGCACTTATGAAAATAAACCTCTTTATATACATATGTGTGCATACATATACATATATGTGTATGCATGTGTATTTGTGTTTAATTAAATGATACTGGAAGAAATTATAGAAGGACACACATCAAGTTGTGTCATACTTATAGAGAGGGCCAGGGTAAGGAAGAGATTAAAGGTGAACAGATAATAAGATATGGTAAATAAAATGAAATTTGCACGTAATAAAATTATATATATGAATAAATACACATTCATTATTTGTATATTTTGTATGACTATATATACAAAGCACAATATGAGGAATGGTGAAGAAAATGTAAATGTATTTATCTCAGAATAGTGAGCTTTTGAGTGATTTTTAGCATTATTCAATTTAATATACAGAGTTGCTTGAAAATTTTTGTAATGACTTTATATATACAAGGAGTATGATTCTATTTTTATTGTGGGAAAAACTGCAATACCGCTACCACTTACAATGATCTCATTGCAATCTTCCATGATTTGCTAATAGTTCTATCTACTTTTAAATTTCTCAGATTAGGTATTTTTGTTTTGTTTTGATTTGTTTTCGTTTTTGTTTTTTTAGTTTTTACATACATTGCAATATATCTTACAAATTTTTTTATTAACCATTTTTAACATGGTTGCTTTAAGTCTTTGTTTTCTTTCTTCGCAAATTGCATCCTCTAGTAAATCTAATCCTTCAGCCTTAGACTGAGAGCAGTGAATTTATTAATTTTATATTATAAAAATGTTTTATTTCACAATATTGAAACAAATTTAACTAAGAAAACAAATCTAGGTATGAAAGTCAGCTCTTTGAGCACATAGTTGCTTTGTTTTCCGATTTCTATCATTACCGTACTGCTACATGTGCATCTCTCATAGTATTGATGGTAAAAACAAAAACAAAAACAAAAACATTTCATCTTTGTAGGTTAATGGCTCTCTGTGCTTCTGAACTTAATCTACTTTTATTTCATTGAATTTACCTCTTCTAGAATTTTCACTAAAGACTGGTTGGAGATCTTAATTTTATTGTCTTTGTTTTTTAACTTTAATTTTATTGTCTTGAAAATTTTATCTATACTTTGGGTGATTTCCTCAAATAAATTTCTAATTTATGAATTCTCTCTTCAGCTCTTAATGGACTATGTCTAATAAGTGTTTAATAATGGGAAATACTTTTTTTCTAATATTTTTTACACATTTGCTTTTTTCCTTTGCCAAACTATCTTATTCTTACTTTATTGGTTCTATCCCAACCATGTTTTCTATTAATTTTAAAATATATTCTTTGTGAAGTTTTTTCTCCCAGAATTGTCTATTTTCTTCACCTCTTAAAAATGTGATATCTTAGTTGTAAAACCATTCTCTGTGGAAATTGTTTTCAGTACATGATTTGATGCCATGGGTTCTAATATAATTTTCATTCAATGTTTTTCTTTATACTTGAATTTCATTTATATTTTCCTGTGTATAGGGTCTTATTTTATGTCATTTTTTTTTAATATCAGAATTTCAGTACCAGGAGGGCAGTATGAAAATACCTGTGTAAAATATAAGCCTGGGTTTCCATTTTTCAATTATGGCTCTTTTATCATTCACAGCTCAAATGGAGGGCATGTTACATGTTGCATTCTCAAGCAAGGAGGCAGAATTTTTCCAGTTGTATATTTAGAGATGGGTCAATACTTTCTAATTCTTCGATTCATCAAAAAGACCAGTTATAGCTTCTTTGTGCACACAAGGTTGATATCCTTGATTAGGGTCCCTACCCAATTTTAGAAACTGAGTCTTAGAGAATATGAAGTGCACAATTCTCTTGCTTATTTAAGTCATTCAGTTTCAATTTCTTCTTTCTGTTCTTACTTTTTGTTCACTTCTCACTTTTGGTTCCTGGGGCTTCTCTTTCTTAATTTTTAACTTTACTATATATTAAAAAATCCCTTTCTATCCCAATTTAATGTTTATAGTGGGGACAGGATTTAGTATATTAGTCACTACCATATTGATGAGAAATCTGATGAAAATCTCTATCTACAGGAAAGTTATAAAATATTTAGTGAGGTAATCATTTCATAATGCATATGCTTATATCCTAATAAAATACATTTAAAAAGTTCTACTTAGAATTGAAAAGGTCTTTGAATCTTCATGGCCAGATTGTTAATTTATTTTTCTCCAGTGTTACACATAGTTTATAATTATGTACAATATACAAGTGCCAAAAGAAATAATGCCAGGAACATATGGATATTGTCATTTATGTTGGAGTTAGCATTTTGGTGCTGCTATATGTGCATCTGTTTATAGCAGATGCAACTTAATATTACTTTTAACTAAAGTCCCAGAAAAACAAATATAACAGTAAGTAAAAATCTGTCATTCTGTCTTTAGTATTTATACCAACTAGGGAATGTTCTTTTTAAATATAATATTTCCATATGGTAGATTTAAATAAACATGTTTTAGTTAAACTTCATAGAATTGGTTTTATTTGAACCTTGTTCAGTATAAGATATTCATAATATATATACCAATGCATCCAGTCTGAATGATTGATATCTCATTTCTTTTTGTATAGGCATAGATCAAATATTGTGGATTCAATTCCAAACCACTGTAATCAAGTGAATGTAACAATAAAGCAAGTTAAATGTTTTGTTTCCCCTACATTACAATGTAGTCTATTAAGTGTGTAATAACATTATTTAAAAAATGTAGCTACTTTAATTAAAAAATATTTGATTGCTTAAAGATACTAAACATGATCTGAGCTTTTAAGGAGTCACAGTCTTCTTACTGGCAGAAGGTCTTGCCTTGATGTTGATGGCTGCTAACTGATCAAGGTGGTGGTTGCTGAAGGGTGGGGTGGCTAATGGCAATTTTTTAATATAAGACAGAAGTAAAGTTTGGCATATCGACTGACTTTTCTTTTCACTAATGATTTCTCTGTGGCAGGTGATGGTGTTTGATAGCATTTTACCCGAAGTAGAACTTCTTTCTTTTTTATTTTATTTTATTTTATTTTATTTTATTTTATTTTATTTTATTTTATTTTATTTTATTATTATTTTATTTTATTTTATTATTTTATTATGTTATGTTAGTCACCATACATCATTAGTTTAAAACTTCTTTCAAATTTCGAGTTAATCCTCTCAAGACCTGCTGCTGCTTTATCAACTAAGTTTTTGTAATATTCTAAATCCTTTGTTGTCATTTCAAAGATCGTCACAGCATCCTCACCAGGAGTAGATTCCATCTCAGAAAACCACTTTTTTGCTCAGCCATAAGAGACAATCCCCCATCTGTTCAAGGTTTTTTTTCATGAGATTATATCAATTCCAGTCACAATTTCTGGCTCCACTTCTAATTCTAGTTCTTTTGCTATTTCCACCATATCTCCAGTTACTTCCTCCACTGAAGTCTTGAACCCCTCGAAATCAACCATGAGGGTAGGAATCAACTTCTTTCAAACTCCTGTTAATGCTGGTATTTTGGCTTCTTCCCATTGTTCTTAATGGCATCTAGAATGGTGAATCCTTTCCAGAATATTTTCAATTTACTTTTCCCAGATTCACCACAATAATCACTCACTATCTATGGCAGTTAGAGTCTTATGGAACGTGTTTCTTAAATAATAAGACTTGAAAGTCAAAATGACTCCTTGATCCATGGGTTGCAGAATGGATGTTGTACTAGCAGGCATGAATACAACATTAATCTCATTGAACATCTTCATCAGAGTTCTTGCATGATCAGGTACATTGTTTATAAGCAGTAATATTTTGAAAGGAATTGCTTTGTTTCTGAGCACTGAGTCTCAAAATTGGGTTTAAAATATTCAGAGAACCACTTTGTAAACAGATATGCTGTCATCTTGGCTTTACTGTTCCATCTATTTATAAAAATAGCAGAATAGATTTAACCTAATTCTTCAGGGCCTTAGTACTTTTGGCATGGTAAATAATAATAGGCTTCAACTTAAAGTCACTGGCTTCATTAGCCCCTAAAAAGAAAGTCATCTTGTCCTCTGAAACTCTGAAGCCAGGCGTTGACTTCTCTCTGGCTATACAAGTCCTAGATGGCATCTTCTTCTGATAGAAGGCTGTTTCATCTCTATTGAAAATCTGTTGTTTAGTGTAGCCACCTTCACTAATTACCTTAGCTATATTTCTGGATAACTTGTTTCTACACCTTGCACTTTAATGTTATGGCTTCTTTCCTTAAACCTCACAAACCAACGTTTGCTCATTTCAAAACATTCTTCTGAAGCTTCTTCATCTCTCTCAGCCTTCATAGAATTGAATGGAGTTAAGGCTATACTCTTGATTAGTCTTCAACTTAAGGGAATGGTGTGGCTGGTTTGATCTTCTCCCCAGACAGTTAAAACTGTTTCCCCCACATCAACAATAAAGTCGTTTTGCTTTCTTATCATCCATCTCTGGAGCAGCACTTTTAATTTCCCTCAACAACATTTTCCTTTTCATTCACAATGTGACTATTTGGTGCAAGAGACCTAGTTTTCAGCCTATCTCAGCTTTTGACATGCCTTCCTCATTTTTTTAACTTTTATTTTATTATGTTATGTTAATCACCATACATTACATCATTAGGTTTTGATGTACTGTTCCGTGATTAATTGTTTGCATATAAAACCCAGTGCTCCATGCAGTCCGTACCCTCTTTAATACCCATCACCAGGTTAACCCATCCCCCCAACCTCCTCCCCTCTAGAACCCTCAATTTTTTTCTCAGAGTCCATAGTCTGTCATGGTTTGTCTCCCCCTCCGATTTCCCCCCTCTTCATTTCTCCCTTCCTACTATCTTCTTCTTTTTTTTAACATATAATGTATTATTTGTTTCAGAGGTACAGGTCTGTGATTCAATAGTCTTAGATAATTTACAGTGCTCACCATAGCACATATCCTTCCCAATGTCTATCACCCAGCCACCTCATCCCTCCCACTCCTCACCACTCCAGCAACCCTCAGTTTGTTTCATGAGATTAAGAATTCCTCATATCAGTGAGGTCATATGATACATGTTTTACTCTGATTGACTTATTTTGCTCAGCATAATAGCCTCCAGTTCTATCCACATTGTTGCAGCTAGCAAGATTTCATTCCTTTTGATGGCTGCATAATATTCCATTGTATATATATATACCACATCTTCTTTATCCATTCATCCATCAATGGACATCTTGGCTCTTTCCATAGTTTGGCTATAGTGGACATTGCTGCTATAAACATTGGGGTGCAAGTACCTCTTTGGATCACTACATTGGTATCTTTGTGGTAAATACCCAGTAGCACAATTGCTGGGTCATAGGGTAGCTCTATTTTCAACTGTTTGAGGAACCTCCATACTGTTTTCCAGAGTGGCTGCACCAGCTTGCATTCCCACCAACAGTGTAGGAGGGTTCCCCTTTCTCCGCATCCCTGCCAACATCTGTCGTTTCCTGACTTGTTAATTTTAGCCATTCTGACTGGTGTGAGGTGGTATCTCATTGAGGTATTGATTTGGATTTCCCTGATGCTGAGTGATGTTGAACACTTTCTCATGTGTCTGTTGGCCATTTGGTTGTCTTCTTTGGAACAATGTCTGTTCACATCTTCTGCCCATTTCTTGATGAATTATTGGTTCTTTGGGTGTTGAGTTTGATAAGTTCTTTATAGATTTTGAATACTAGCCCTTTATCTGATATGTCATTTGCAAATATCTTCTTCTTCATTGAGCTTTGATTTAAAGTAAGAGACATGAGACTCTTCCTTTTACTTGAACACTTAGAGGCCATTGTAGGGTTATTAACTGGCCTAATTTAAATATTGTTGTGTTTCAGAAAATAGAGACACCCAAGAAGAGGGATAGAGACAGGGGAATGGCTGGCTGGGGGAGCAGTCACTATACACACAACATTTATTAATTAAATTTGCTGTCTTATATGGGTTTGGTTCACAGGCCCATAAAACAATTACTGTAGTAACATCAAAGATCACTGATTACAGATCACCAGAAAAAATAAATACATAACACTGAAAGAGTTTGAAATATTGCAAGGATACCAAAATGTGACACAGAGACACTTTTGATACTGGAAAAATAACACCAATAGAATTGCTTGACACAATTGCTATAAATCTTCAATTTGA
This sequence comes from Zalophus californianus, assembly GCF_009762305.2. Lineage (NCBI taxonomy): Eukaryota > Metazoa > Chordata > Mammalia > Carnivora > Otariidae > Zalophus > Zalophus californianus. The sequence goes on from NC_045605.1 coordinate 33,725,476, forward strand.
AAAAAAAAATTAATATTTGCAAGGCATGATTTAGCAAAGCACAATAAAATGAGGTATGCCTGTAAGTTTTATAAAGTAATATAAGGTAATTGCAACTTGTAACTCCAGTATCTAATGCCACTTAAATATATCTTATTAAACAGTTAAATATGTTAACATATCTAGCTATGCTATTTATATATTATTTTTTTTAATTTTGTAATTGGATTTTCCTTTAACTAACTTGAATTAAAAAAATTAAAAGAAAAATTAAGAAAACAGAAAAAGCGAACATATCTTAAATATGTGGCTTTTTACCTCATAGTTAAACAATCTAAATACTAAATAAGTTGTGTTATTTTCATTTAATGGGATATAAGAAAAACATGAAAAATCACATTCTAAATAATTACAAAATGTCTGTAAACATAAAATTTGCTTAGCCTCTTAGACAAATTCTCTATTTATATATACTGAAATATCATTTCTCACCTATTAGAATGACAAAACACAAAAGACCTAACAGCATATTCTGTTAGCAAGAATGTGATGAAAGAGACACTCTCATATACATATGGTGAGATTGAAAAATGGAGGGAACTTGGCTATCTTTAACAAAAGTACATATGTAGTCACCTTTAAATCATCAGTTTCATTTCTAAGAATCCATACAAAAGTCCCAAATATGAAATGGCATATATACAATATGCATTCCAGCATTACTTACAATAATAAAAGACTAAAATCAACTGTTCATCATTTGATTGTAATTTTCCCTTTTGGTTGTCTATCATTTCTCTATTTTTTGTACTAACTGCCTGCCAATGCCTCTGGACAGAAGGCATCAAACTATTGTATTTTTCGTTGGATACAAATAGCACTTAGAGGGTAAAGCCTGGGTGAGGTGCTCCTCAATCCCTTTCAACTCCAGCAGTTCCAGGTGCACTCCTCTCAGTTTCTTTTTCTGAGAATTCAATTATCACTCTTTTTCTGAGTGATATTACTCAATTTTATTTAAAACTATTACTCAATTTTATTAGGTCAGGGACCTAATGATTAAGATAGGTTTTCATCGATCATTTGATCTCCAGGAATTCCTGGGAACTGGCTGCTCAACTCTCAACTTCTCCCTTCTTGGTGCCATCTCTCTCTTTTTCTCTTTTTCCATCCTCTAATTCAAGGAAGATTAACAAGTACATTGGCAATCAAATACTCAAGCTGAGATTAAGATTCCAGGCTTCTCTTCTTTTAGCCATCCTCTGCTTTTACAACTGATTCTTTTGGGTATTCCTGTTGTTTGATTGTTTGCTCTTCCCTCTGGTATTGTTGAAAAACATTGAGAAAATAGCTGCTTTTCGGATGAAAGTATCTGTCCACATTGTTGATGTATCTCTTTACAGAATGTGGGTACCAAAAAACACTTTGTCTTCAATTATGTGTTCATAAAGACAATCCCAGGATAGAAGGAAAAGTCACACTCAATATCCTCTTACAATAACTATGAGAATGATAAAAACTGAATTTGAACCAAAAAACTATTGTTTGAGAAAACTGATTAAAGGGAGTCAAAATATATAAAAATAAATTTCAATTTTACATTAATAAACTTTGGAAACTGGTTAATATAAATGTGTATTCTAAAAATGCAACTACAAAGTTCTAGAAAGAAAATGTGTTTGTCCAATAAAAGCATAACTGAGATAAAGACTCTAAAACTTTGGTAAAGATTATGTAAAAATGTGAGTGCAATATTGTCAAAGAGGACTTAAAGTAGAAAGTTTCTCTTTGTTGTGTTTTTAGGAACCATGAATGATGGAACACTTTCTCCTGTGGTTTGTGATAAAATAAAATCAAAGAGGAGAATCTACAATAAATTTTACTTCATAAGACATATTGGTTGGGATTTAAATTGCAAATTATATTTTATTTTTGTATAATGATCACTAAGAAAAATTCTTAAATTTTCTCCTCTTGCTGCTTTTAAATAATATGTGACATTGTTCTGAATTTGCAGACCTAGTTTTTTTATTGATAAATCTACGTTTTAATAAGTTATTTTTAAAACATGTTAACATTTCTTTTTATTTTACCTCTGCTTCTTCACCAAAGAGAAAAATATATACTTTTAACTCCAACTAAGAATGAAATTTGAATGATTAGCTCTAATTGTTTCATTGCTGAAATTTTCAGTTCATATTTAAGCATTTATATCCTTAAAATAATGTATTCTAATAGACAAAGTGTGAGAAAAAAGTTCAATGTGTATCACAATGATACTAATTAAGGTCACAGGAAAAAATCCTTTTCAGAATTTTACTGTATATTATTTGTGCCTAATGGTAATCATCTCCTGAAAAGGAACTGTCCACTACCTCTGAGTTCACAAGACCAAGTCTTTTTATTTTTAAAAGAAATTAGTCCATTTTGGTAATAATTTTCTTAACTATCATCTATACATCCTATCAAAATTATTTTTTAACTCACCATTCTCATGTTTTATTTTAGGTGTTTTTATCAATCGCTTTCACTATAGGTACTCAAAAAGTATTTAAGTGAATGAATCAGGAATTTTAAGTTATTAACTCACCCTAATCAGACTATTCATGTAAGTCTGCTAACTAAACCACCTTGAAAAGATAGACTCTCTTTTCTGGTTTTATTGATAATATTGGACTTGATTTTTTTCTTTCTTGATTGCTTTTTGTTGTGTTCCCCCCAAAAGATTATTTTTTTCCCTCTTGTGTATCTCCCTAGACATATGCTCAAATATCTAATTTCCTCCTAACTTCCTTTAAGAAAGTTTCTTTAACACCTGGGAATGATTTATTTAAACTGAATTTGGTTTCTTTAAGCACTACATGCTTTCAAATATAATTTGTAAACCAAGTACTTAGTGTTTTTAAGAAACACAGTAGTATGTTTCCTAAAAGCAACATTTTTGATTTAGAGTGTTAAATGTCATTTCCTCTAGCCACTTCTATTTTGAGGTATTTCTTTAAACCTCTAGCAGGGCTGGAAATTTTTTCTTCAAAAGAACTAGCTTATTCTCCAACTTTCTACACAAACAAAATATCTGATGTTAATGTTTCCAAGTAAAACAATATGCTGCAAGCTCTTTAACAATGTACTATTTTAAACAAGTAATTTTCTTTGTACTTCTGGATAATTATGGAATTATACAGCATAAATAATTCTTAATAAGATTTCATAACATTTACTAAATATTTTAAAGTGCCAGATAATGAGCCAGAAGTCAAATACATTTTGAAAAATTATTACATGAAGTGGTATAATAAAAGATATAATATTCTATATGGGTATGAAGGGTAGCTGCCTGGATAAAGAAGGCTGACAGAATTGGGGCAGGTTACTAATAGAGGCTACATCTGAGTTTATTTTCAAGAAGAAATAGAAGGTTGCCAAGTTAAACGATGGGATCAGAAGTTTTCCCAAGCTGGAGTAAGCAGGCAGGAATTCATGAAATTGTAAGAAAACATGCACACTCAAGCACTGCCAGTAGTTCAGTACAGTATAATGTAAAGTACAAAGCTTATGTGGAGAAGATACCGAGATAGGAGTAGACAAACCAAGTAAGGATAAAACCTAGATCACAGATAAGT